>NW_017099143.1:21833-202836 GCF_001412225.1 Nicrophorus vespilloides
TTTCATGAATAATAAAAATTATAAAGAGAACTATTGGTAATGCGGAAAAAGGATGCATTGTCATTCGGTTGCAGCTATTGCAAAATACCGTGAGTTACGCAACGCAGTAATAATTAATAAAATTCGAGAATTTGATTAGCTCTTATTGTTTACTTTTGTATTTCATTCTTTTCAAGTGGAATTCATAAATGTGAAGTCATAAACATTTTAATGCTACAAGTTTTATTTGCCTACTTTTCGTTATGATACTTAATTTTCAATTAAATTGAACAACTTTTATTATGATATATTTTTTTACAATAAATTCTTATATAACTTATGTCTAAAACTGAATACACTTAATATTAATACATTTGTTTATAAATTAAGCATCGAACCAACCTGCAGCTTTACATATTGTAGTAATATTAGAGGTGTAGAGATAAATTGATTTTGTTGTAATACAGATATAGTCTATATGTTTCAACTTATGCAGTGCATTAGAAAATCACATTTTTTGTATTAACAATAAATTATATTTAGTAATGGCAGACTAAATACTATTAATGTTTAATAAATTAAATAAAACGGATAGAAAATTCATATATGACATCGATTAAAGAAAGAAAACATGTTGCTATAATATAAATGTACTATAAATTTAGCTAGTCGCGTTTATAGCGCACTTATTAAGTTCTTGGTGCGAGTTTCACCTGCGATAAAAAGATGCATTATTATTTCTGTAGAAAACGTCGATAGTATATTCTTCTTATTAGTGACTGCCAACACGTTTACAGTGTAAAATAAAGTGTAATAAACAAATAAATCATGTATATAACACCGAAATACAGTTGAAAGTGTCTTTAATAAGACCGGTTATAGAATGGGAGAGTACATCTAGTGGAGATTATTTACAGGAATAAATAGTTGCGATAGAAATTTGTCATGGACACAATTACATACTTATAAATGTGTATCACATTTTAATATAGGGTTATATTTCATATTATTTTGGCATATACATACTATTCGGTATTAGCGAGTTAGTAAATTTACGCGGTACTATTTTTACGCAAGGGTTTTTTTTGTACACAACTGATTTAACGAGACCAGAAAATATAAATAAATATCAGTCATTTTTTGTGAATACAAAGAACCAGATTAATTTACTGCAGAAAATCTGAAGAGTTTTCTCAATTAGCAAAAAAAAAGTAAAGTGCCATTATAGACATTGATCTAAATATTTAACTAGCATTCTAATTTTGACAAAATTTAAGGTAGTAGAAGAAAATATTGATAAAAAAAATCGTCTGCAAAAAATACATTAATAATGAAGATAATGGGTGTTAATTTTTTTGTTGAGTTATTTAAAATACTACCTTATATTTCCATTTTTTGTTGTACATTCAGACTCATTCATTAACGTACAAAAATCAACTTGGAATGCAAAATCGCGTAAATTCAGAGATGCTAGTATGTGTATTATGAAACTGTAAATAAAGCTACAAAAAGAAACCTAATAATCGAAGCAAAAATTTCTATTAGTGGTAAAATAACTGAGGATTGGATAATCAGAAATGTCGCATTCTACTCCCAGTTGATATTATTACCAATGGATTAACACATTTAATTGCCTTTGAAATGATCGCATTAGTCGCAGATGAGAATGTAGTACCATCACGTCAACCAGCAGCTTTCATATCGATTTTTACAACTGATTGTATAAAATATACGGTTTAAAAGTGTAATTTGCAAGTAGGCCATAATATGCACTTTTCATTTTCAATATTTTTAATTGCGTGTACTTTATGTGAAAGTAATTGCAAATGACTGTGTTAAATTCGTTTTTATTGTTGAGCAAAAATATGCACCGCCGTTTTCTTTAACGTGCGATAATTATTATAAAAACAATCGATAAAATTACATTTAACCGATGCCGAAATCGGCCGGCTTGAGTGTTTGTACCGGAGACCAATTGCTCGAACTTCACCTTAAATAAAAAATATAAAAAAAAATGCATATGTACACACGTTTCTTTAATTATTGTGCAAACCAAAGGAAGTCTCTCTCTTTTTAAATTACATTATGTGTTGTTGGTTATAATAATATAAATACAGTTGATTTCTTTTAATTAGGACACCGGTTAATCAGGACAGCCTAAAGAATGGAATGAAAACTAAGGAAATAACATAAATTTACCGCTTTTTCGAGATAATATTCCGTATGTGAATTCCCGTGGCTCCGGGGATACACACATCCATGATTGTTGTCTATGCGTCGCATATAATTATATAAAAAGACCTCACTTTCTAGTCTTTCTATTGCATTATAAGTTAAAATGAAGTTAGGTAATTTTCAAAATCTAGAATTTGAATTGTATAAAAAGTAATATTTGAGATACATTATATTGAAAATAAATAAAATAGACTACTATTTGTATGTTGTTATACTTTTGTTTATTATTAAACAAAATATAATTCAAAAATATTTTAATAATATTTATTGTTATTACCGAATATTACTTATAAAGCTAATTTAATTATTAGATCAATATTTCTTTTTCTCAATTTACTTTTGGTTTCATTTTGTAATTGAAGTATGATAGTTGATTATTGATAATCTGATGCAATTTGTAATCAAAGACAATATTTCACGGAAATTATAATCTTAAAATAATATGACTTCATTATAAAGTATTTATTAAATTAAAAATAAAAGTATTTTGTTGTTATTTATTACTTAGAATTTATATTTATGTTACATATTTTGTATTACCTTTTGGTTATGATGTTTATCTTTATATTTATTCATAAATGTTTTATTTTTATAAAATATTGTTCTATAACAAAATCCAAGGAAAATATTCAACATAAATATAATTTAAGCAAGTTAAAAATTTATAAAAAAAAACTAATATGCAACAAACATATTTAGATTTATTGTTTTTATAAACCTACTAACATTTAATAAGATTCCTTATCTAGAATTATTTCTAGGAATTTAGTAAACTATTTCGCAAAAGCATGGGGTCAACCAACTTGGCCAGTTCGCGCATTTTATGTGATGACCGCTTACATAAACAAATAACATGCATTGATTAAGAAATCACGCTATTTTAGTAATGAGTAACGGCCATTCACCTGCTATTTGCAATAAGAATACAAAAAAAATATATGTATGAGGTGAAAATGAACGATTTTTGTTTACACGGACCCAAAGGCCCATAATTTTAAAGGCGAACTTTCTATAGAAAACCGCGTTCGCATCGCAATTTAAATATGAAAAAGAATTATGTCCCGTTCCGTATAGTTTTGCTGTTGCTGTTCTTGGGTGGATGAATTTCGTACTTAAATAATAATTTAGTGGTTCAAGAAAGCATGAACGGATTTACATTTCGCGGCCATACTTTCACGCCCCCGTGCGACCGCGCGTCTTCATTTAACGTTGTTATATTTATTTGCATATATGCATATTTTCCTGTTACCATGTACCAATTTGCATTTGTGTTTTATGGTTGTTTTAACGCTTTGACCCATCCACTCGTAAATTTCAAGTGTTCCCTCCGTTCGGCCTCTCGTCCCATAAATACTCTCAATAAATATAGTTAAGCACTTGTGCACAGGCTACCCAACTTAAGCTAAAACAATTTATTTACACCTCGAAAACAGAAATTCTGGTCTATTCTAGTGTTATGTAAGGTACGCGTCGTTTCCGTGGCTTATACGGTTGCAAGCGATTGCATAAATTGATTTTTTTTTGTTCCCGATGGAAGTGTTTCCATTTTTTTCTCGCCGCATTTTGGCTGCAGCTGTGCTTTTTTTACGTTAATCCACTAAAATTTATATCCGATTTATGGAAATTCATGATTATGTCACGATTTCCATTTCATTTTACGTCTATTTTTCTCGACCACATAAAAATGCTGAATTTATTACTGAATTTTTATATAATGTCGATCTAGATTTTAGTATTATAATTGATAAATATACTTTTAATAGTTCTACGTTCATTACGTAAAATTAAAAAGTTATAATATTTTTTCGTAAAAATATAAAAAAAAAATAATGAAACTTTTTATTGCATAATATTGGATAATATTGGAGAATATTTAATTTATATTAAATATTCAAAAAAATATTAAGGTTAGACAGAACTCTTCCTTGTAAAAGATGAATGGATAGATTATATTACTATTATTTTTATATACTATGTATAATAATTATTTTTAAAACAATCTTCTAAAGAGTAATTTATTATTTCAAACATTCTATCAAAAATTTGGACATGTGGAAACAACAAATATTTTTATTTAATGTTACTAAAATAGTTTGTAGTTAACAATAAATTTGAATTTAGAGTCGAACCGAAATTAATTTCGTTCAGGTTTACGGTTACAAGTAAATGTTTATCGTTACAGCTTTGGTTTCGGTTCGTCTAAAATTTGGTTCCGTTTTGGTTCAGTTCTGGTTAAAATTAACATTTAAAATCGAAAAAAAAAACAATTTAAATTAGTTAAAATTAAAATTTTAAATCTATTTGAGCATCAAATATACCGGTATAAATTTTAACACCGACACACTACCATCAAAGTTTTTTTTATCGCAAAATAAAAATTTTAAAAAGTTTCGAATGATACCAAATTCAGACGAAAATTCTTCTTCACTATATTCATCGTCATATTTTTGTGAACTGTTTATGATTAAAAGAAATGTCTAGAAGTATAATATTTTTACATATATGAAATAAAGCGATTAATGAAAAAACAAAATGAACCGAAATTAACCGTTATAAATTTTTTGTTCCGGTTTCAGTTTTTCAATTCAGCAAATTTACCGTGTGAATCATAGAAAAAGAATATATAAGATCCATTATCTACATTTTACTTGTTAATATATTTAATTTATTAAAATTAAATGTATCATAATTTGTATTTTATTAAATTAGTATTTATGAATCATATTGAAAAAAAAAAATGTATTTGTTAATATAAGTATTATACGGTTAATATAAATTTATGTTAAAATTCATTTTATATTCATGACAATTATAAATGAAAACATAAAAATATTTATTAACATTAATATTTAAAATAGAATCAAAATATCGTATTAGTATATCTCTTGATAATAATCGTTATACGGAAAATACGTACAAAATGCCATGATTTGAAAGTCTCCGATCAAATATCCGAAACAAATTGGCGTTTCGAGTTGGTCTGTTCCTATAATTTATGTATCATTATTGATCGCAGCTGCTTAAATGGCCACGCAATCCCGCAAGTTTATTATGCATTTATGTTGGTGCGTTTACATAGAATTGAGGAAATTAATTCCGCAATCATAATATCATTATAATTAAATTATTAAACAGCAATCTAACAATTTATAACACTCTCACATCACGGTATACGTAATTACGCAACGCATAATATATGCATTATAGCCAAACAGTCTTATAGTTTGAGTGTTTGATGTTGAAATGTATAAATATTGTTTTTGAATGAGTGTATAGGACAGCAAATATTTGATATCTTGCACTAATTGAAGTTTACAGACCATATGTCATCCATAAAGATCCGCATCAGTAGAAGTTAACATAAACTGCAGAGCAGTTGAACAAGATCCAGAAGTGGCTAAAGACCTGTCGCATCAAGGCTAACGAGACAAAATCCACCCATATCACGTTCACCTTGAAAAAAAAAGGGACAAGCCCACCAGAAACACCGAAACACTCAAATACATTTACAAGAACGCGTAAATATTTCCATGTAATGGTTTACGAATTGTTGAAGAAGTAAAGATTATCAATATTTATATTAAATCATAATAAAAAACCCATAATTATTTCTGTAATTCTTTAATTATTGCAATAAATATTTTTAATATGATTATTTTATAAATAATAATTTTGTTGAGTGTGTTTTAAAATATTTCTAGATTTCCAAAAATGTCATTAGTAATTAATATAATTATTCTTATCAACAAATTGGTTATTAAACAAGCGCTCTAAATTAAGAGTAATAAAATTTTATTCGACTTTAATTTCTGATTTCCATGAAATGCGTTTCGGTTCAGATGATCGTCAGGAATTTTTATATGATTAGATCACGGAACGGAGCTTTATGTAATTTATTCAACTCCTTTTATTGATTTTGTAAATAGGTTGTTTCTAATTGAATGATTAAATAGTACAATTTTACAATTAACATTGTTTCGCTCTTCCATTTCTTCACTAATGACTGACTCAATGAATACCACAAGCATCGAACTGCATTAACGATTACGGTGCACACAGTTATCGAAATCAAGAAGGAATAAAAATAAAATAGAAAATTACTTAAATGAACTTGTATTACGTACGTGTGAAATAATCACCGGAAAATCGTTTTCATTTATTTAATTTACGGTGAATTTATCCAGTTAGCGAGATGAAACGTGTACAAATCATATAAATGTTTTATTAAGTTATTCAATTATAAATTTCTTTGTAATTTGACAACTTTCTTATTGATAAAGTCATACACGTGTAATTATCTACATTTTCGAGACTCTTAAAATTATATAGTTAAAGTAGCTTCGATTTAACGCCCCATTTATCATAAATAATTTAAAATCAACGTCTGACAATTATTAGACAATGTATGGACTAGAAGAAGATAAATAACATCTAGGTAATGAAAAATATTGATAAAGATTTTTTTAATTTATTGAATGCAAATGATGGATTTAAATTTTAAAACAATGAAAATGAAGACGAAATTAAAGAAGTTTCTGCCAAAAAAAGTAAAATATAATAACTCTAGGCAATTCTTAAATAAAAGAGAAATTAGAAACAATTAACTTTATATTTCCAAAAATATAAGAATTTGCGAAGAATATTCTTGGAATGCTTATCCATTCTTGTACTATCTAATACACATATTGGTAAACGATGGTAAGTTAATAAATATTAAATATCTATATAAAATTGTAACTGTTTTCTTATTCTAATGTAAGGAAATAAATTACTAAAAATGATTTAATCGAAGTTGAACTAAATTTATAAACGTTCTATCGTTTAGCGTTAATTTATTTTTTATTATTGTAACGTAATTATTTTATAATGTTAATTTATTTTAATATTAATAATTATATTGTAATTTATTGCAGATCTCTAGCTTTTCTTGTTTTGTGTAGCGATGAAAGTGGCTTAGGCAATGTAATTGAAATCTTAAGATAAGCAATTTTACGCTTTTCACTTTAAATCGATTATCTTGAAATAGTATAAAGATAGTTAACTAGCATAAAATTGTGATTTTTAATCAGTTTTAATATGATAATAAAAAATATATATTATACAAATAAATTTTGTTGGAATCAGCAATTTATTACTTTCAATATAAAAAAATAAATTGGCTTGTTAATAAACAAATTGAAAAATGAGTTGGATGTTGCGATTGACACTATATTTTGTTACCAAATCGGAGCAAATTATAGAAGTTGGTCAAGGAACAATAATAACAAGGAAACATTAGTGTAAATTGTAACAGTTCATTGTTCAGTTACTAATAAATTACCTTGATCTCCATTTTTAATTATTTCCTAAACTTAACCTTGTACATGAAACTTCTTACATTTATTTTACATTCTTAAGTTAATTTGATGGAAATATTTCATTTTTATAAATTAATTTGTCTAAGTCATGTTCGTAAAAAAATTACATCACTTAATTAAATTTAAAAAAAAATACAGTTTAAAAACAAACCTTTAAAAAAGTATAAATGTGATTGAGAAATGCTCAATGAACTGAGAATTTCAAAAGATCATTAATTTTTAACAACCTGCCGAATGTTTGTACTTCTGCATATTTCGTTCCACTTTTAAAACTAATGTGTTGTAAACAGGAAATTTGTACACTTGCGAATTGGTTCATAATTGTACAGCTGACATTTAAGTTGCTATGATATTCTTACGCATAATATTAATATTACCATTTAATCCGTTATTTTGTGAAATTGTATTTTTATTTCAATAAATAATAGATTTATTCATTTCATATTACTTTTTCTAAGATAAAGAAGATATTGTTGATAATGCGAATAATAATTTAGATATTACAGATTATCATTATATGTTTATACATTAAAATTGTATTCACTTTAAAAATGGTCAAATTATCAAATGTAAGATTGTTTTAGTTTTAAAAATATGTTAAATATATTAAGCAATCAGATGTAATATAATATAAAATTCATGTTAATAAAATAATTATATTACTTTATGAAGTAAATTTATTTATTACAGTTATTGCTGATAATATCATTATCAAATTACGTTGTTAAAATAAGTATGCTTGAAAATGATTTGGTTGAATTGAGTAATCGGAACAATTCGTATAGTTCATGTTTGCTTTTGGCTGATGGAAAAAGAATGTAGTGGAAAGATGTAAAAGTGTTGCGTGGATTTGCACTAATACATGTTATTATCGTTCGTGTTCTCAATGATTTAATGGCAGTGCGGTCGGTAAAAGTGAGATTTATCGGTAATTGATTTCGTATTGAAGGGATCTGATTAGGTTTAGCCATTAAAATTCTTAGGTAATCACTTTGGAAAGGGGTCCCCGGTCCGGTTGAGTCCAGTTCTCGTGTACCATAGTGGCAATAAACTACAATGGCATAATGGGACCACAACTAGCCCGAGAGTAATTGTAGTTTTCGCTTCGGTTTTTCTTCTTTTATTGTTGTTATTATTTCGTTTCAGCCGAGATTTATATTTACACACATATACATATACACATTCTGGCTCGTAGCTGTTACACAATATTACATATATATGCACGTGTGTGTATGTGTATGAATTTCACGAGTGATTTTTAAAAAGAAATATCAAACCTTTCACTTTCATGCCTAAACGTTGGCAATTATCGATGTCATAATGGCGACTCTCGGTCAGACCCGGTTTGTTATTCTTTCTTTTATTTTTTGTAAGATAAAAAAATGTACGAAGCTTCGGAGCCGCGCGTCTCCTCGGACTTTTGCCGGTTCCAAATTATTATTGACAAAAGCGAAAACACAACGGAATGAAAACGAAAACAACGCGCCGCAAGAGACAGCGTTTTGTAATTATTTTCTTCTAAATTTGGCCCCGGCCATTCCATCAACTTTCTATAACGGACTTCCTGTGCGCTTCCTTATTTAGGAAATGTCACAATAAATTAAATGCAGAGCATTTATATGGACGAAATTAATTTAAGTTTCACGCAAGTTACGCCACTTTACTTTTCGAGTCTATCTGCATCCCCTGGTTAATATTTATTCGAAGGTTACGCTGTCAGCTTCAATGGAAATCTACTGCACAGCATCGGGTTAAATGTTAACCTGGCTGGGACTTCAGGTCGGACGTGCATCGAAATATCCTTAACCTCGGCTCTTCGTGTTCGCACATGAATGCCAGACAATGTAATAAATATAAGCAGTGCAAGTTAACGGCGAGTAGTCGTTTTGCATGCTTCCCTAATTTCTAGTATAGCAAAGCAACAGATCTTATCACCGAAACATGAATCTCTGGTATTCGATAACAGTTCACATTAAACAAATGACAACATTTATATATGCAATTTCCGCAATAAACTAAAAGCAATATTATATAACACACTCTTGCATGAACAAAGTACTTGTTAAGTCCCTGTGGACAGTCACACCTTAGGGATAATTGAAAGCAATCGGCCTTCTCATTGCCATGTTATTTTCAATTAAAACAACTATTATTGATTACGTAATGTGCTTTATTCTATACACAATATTGTTGTGTCCAACCATTATTATTATAATTTTTATTATTAATATACTGTATTAATAAACTAGAGACATCCACGGCGTCTCTTAGTCGCATTATTATATAAACATATACATCAGCATAAAGGAATCTCTACCGTGATCTCAGTTCGATACACTTTAATTATTAAATAAACTAGTAAAAAAAATAATTAGTTGCTAATTAATTTCTAGAGTAAATTACATAAGAAATTGTTTATTTTACATTCTTTAAAATAAATGGAATTTTGGTAGTTCCTTTGTAAACTTTTTTTTCCTAAATGCTAAAGCACCTAATTTAGTAAATTAAATAAATTTCAATACATATAAATATATTTAACACTAGAATTTAATTGCAAGTTATTCAGGGTGCGTCAGAGAAACGAGAGATTGTAAAATTTATTCATTAGAATGTTTTCTTTACGAAATTATAAATATTATATATATGTATATAAATATATAATTCAAGATAATTAAAATGTTAGAATTGTATGAGAGCATTATTTTTTGTTGGATACGATAAATGGTAACTGGATTGGCATGAAGAGCATGATTTCATTTCTCTCTTTTATAAATGCTTTAATTTATTTTGAAAAGAAACTTATCTTGTACCGTATAATTGACACAATAAAACACTTGTATTTATGTGCGGCGGGGTCACCGGGTTCATCACTTGTAAAGCTTTATTGGAGAAGAGCCTTTAAATTATGCCGGCGATTATCACAACTGACCACTCCTCGCACATCCTTGCATCTTCTGCCACATTTCATCAGCGCAATTCATTTCCTTTTCACGTCCAAAACCCTATCTAAGTTATGCCCTCATTTTGCCTGACGATATCACAATTAAAGCCCCCCTAATTGGGTCCTCAACTTTCTTCTTTCTCGTGCCACACACGTACAGACGGTTTTATTTATTTTTTTTGTTCTTTTTATTTTTCACTCGCCGCTCGCTGTATGTTTTTTATTCTTCTTCTTCTCTCGGTCTTTTCTTTTTCTTTCCAACCTCTCCAGTTAATAAATCGCACGGTCAAGTGGACATTTCGCATTATTACACGTTGGGAAATACTTTCATGCTCCTCGACGGTGCGTTTTAATGGTCAATAAACTCTCTTTCGCGGCCGATAGCGAAAAATCGTTAGGTTTTGCGAAATACCACGATTGTCTGTTTTCCTTCTTCTACCTCGAAGAGGACGAGACCCTTCTTTCGTACCCCGAGGCCTGTTCCTCTTCACGGTGTTGTTGTTTTTGTTGTTCTTGGTTTAATCGAGTTACAGAGAAAGTTACGTGTAGAAATTAAAAGGCGAAGTGCATCTCGAACATCTCTTCCTGATATTGTTCTCGGGTGATTTATCTGCGCAGCTCGCTTTTAAATCACCCATTCATCTATTTCCATTGTTGCTTTTTGCGAAATCGTTTATCGCGTGTTTCTTCGATGCAGATTTTGAACCTTAACCCAGAAAACGTTCGGCTTTGTATTATTGAGATTTTACACCTATAGAAATGCAATAATAATCATCAAAATCTATAATGTAAAGAATTGCAAAGAACGAATGACCTCGGCTAATATCACTCATTTTTATAAATTGTATAGTTATAATAAATCACAAATTATTTCTAGAAAAATATATAAAAAGCTTAGTTTAATATTAAAATTTCTTTAAATTGAAATTAAAGAAATTCATATTTATATAATACTACAAATACAATTTTAACAATTATGTAGAATTTAGATACAAGTACAATCTTAATACAAACAAATAATACATTTGAATCAATAGGAGACAAACCTTTTTCGTGTTTCAGTGGAAATTTCCTATAAGTTAAATATGGCTTAAATGTATTAAGAATCTTTCTTGGACATATTTTTTCTAAATTATATAATTTATATTCTATTGTAATAAATTTAATATTTTTCTTCTAATTGTAATAATTATTATTATGTACTTTCGAAACAAAATATGTTTTCACTATAAAATAGTCGATAGAAACAATGACTAATAAATTACCGTTCGGTTAATAGAATGATTGGAGTATACTGATCTATATTATATGGCAATTAAATATACAGGCAATAATTCTTTTGACCACCTATCTGCGTGAAACATATTACGCTTTCAATAAATCACACTAATTGCCGGTAAGAAAAAAAAACATGTTTTAATTAAACGAAATTAATGGCCATTTTATAATTTAACCTATATTTCAATAATTAAAGGACTATAACTAAACACTCATTTGTTGTATTTTTTCTATTTTGCATTTACATTTTTTCAACTTTAGATTATTAATAGCGTTAGTTATTTCTACTTATCATTTTACTAAATACATTACACATTAAAGTAATGTATTTTATTTATTTAAAATTCAATACATGTTTCGAAACTTGAGAACGATGAATTTCTTAATTCTTAATATTTGCTTAGATTAAGTAGTTAATTATACTGGAGAGTTTAAGCATTTTATAGATATGTTGCAATAGTAAGCAAACGATATACGATTATGAATTTGACACTAACGAATTACACACCTAATGCGAACCAAAGTTATAGATGAAGTGGCACGGATTACAGGAAAAGTAATGCGCGATTTCGAAATTCGGTTATTTAGCATATTTTAATTGGACTGCAGCGGCGAAGCAGACGGACCGACCGAACGGAGGAAATGATTTAAGAGCGAGCCAGATTTTGCAGCTCATTATCGCAAAACATTGCCTTAATGTGAGCCTTTTTAGTACCACCGCAACGGCGGTCATAAATTAAACGCCAGAATAAAAGCACTCACTACTGTTTCCAATGAATGGATCATACCTCTGATTAAACCGTATATATTTTTTACTCTCATGCTAATTAAACCTGTTTAGTGTATATTTGAAATAGCTACTGCATAAGTAACATTACTTTTCTAATTGCTTATTTTTGCTATACACAAACAAGTCACGATAAAAACAAATACTTGATGAAGTCAAGACTTTTTATTTGATTTTGAATTGCCTTCATATATTATTTATCATTGTGCATCTATAATCTTATTCAGATGGAGATTTATGAGTATAAATTTCCAATTTAAAGAGATTATTCTAATCTGAATTACAATCAGTTGTTATATGAATATACTTCTTTGTGAGTTTATAACATAATTTATATGTAAGGTATTATTTATTTAAAGATACAAACTTATCAGAAATAAAGCATAAACCATATATAATTTTCGATAATTAATTAATTTACTTATTGGAAGTCACTCACAATGAAAGTAGTTAATATAATCAAGGGATGTTATTAATCTCGAATTAACCATACATAATATTGTGTCCAGACGAAAACGCTAAGGTCAATAACTTATTGTAATAAATTATAATATAATGTTGCTATTAATTTAATTGATTATAATGAAATACAAGAAATATACATCCTAATGTCATGTCATGATAAGAGCAAACTTTAAATTAACAAACAATATTGCAAATTATAGAGACAAGCCCTACCAAAAACAGCAAATTGGAATCCATTATACAACAAGTGAGTAACGATAAAATTTGCATCTCAGTTAAAAATACTACTTTTTAATTGTTTCATACAATTAGGGCTGAAAAACACTGCTACACACTTGGACTTATACTTAAATGCGGCACACTTAAATGGTTATTTTTTTAAATTTTGTTATGTAGACTTATTGTGCCTTGAATTTCTATCGAAGATAATTTAATTAATGAAGATTCTGCACATTTTATCAATTAATATATAAGTAAATCTTTACAGTGCAAACCGAAAGGTGTTATGTTATTTTTAATAATAGTATTAGAATACATATATGATTCCTCAAGAGTGATCTATATAAATCTTCACTATGATGTAAACGTGATTTAATTACCAATTTAACTAAATAATGAAAAGTAATAAATAACATTGCATATTTTCTAAAACGTCCTACAAACTTCACACATTGCTGATATCCAGCAATGCACGCAATTTTTTTAGATGCGGCGAACTTGATCGGGAAACCCGTACAGCAGCCGTTCCGCTGAGCTGAGCAAAAAAAAAATGGAATTCCTATATAAAACATAACTTGATATCAGACTCTCTCGTTGCGTAACCGGCCATTATATATATACACATATATATTTCTGGGCCGTTTTGCTTGGCGATCGTTATGCAACGCACTCGTTGCACGAGAATTATTAGTCCATAAACAATGTATCTCTGTATATGTAAGTTGTGCCGATTTCTGAGCGTTCGCGAATAGAATGCGCCTGTCTATGTGTCCAATTGTTGCTTTCCAAACACGTGAATTAGTTTATGCTAGTTATGTACCTTTTATACTTCTTATTTGTATTGGTGTTACTGCACGTACCGGTTTCAATTTCCGATAAAACTTGAAGTTCCGAGCCGCTTATGTAATACGAGCCGACGCGATCAGAATTTCACTTCGTTTTTGTCCAACTGTTGTTCATTCAGAAACGATACTTGAAATGAAACACAATATGCGCGCCTTTTTTCTCTCATTATTTTTATCTGAACCTGGTCATTATTGCTTATATTACTGTGCAACTACTACAATATAATAATAACACGAGTACGGTAATGAAAAAATATTGAAGAAAATGCGGAAGTATATAAAAAGAGGAGTAGTTAAATTAACATGTTTTACCTTTTCTGTTAAATTGTAAATGTCGTCAATAATAATAATAATATTTATTGTAAGAAGTAAAAAATAGGTCATATTTGTAAAATTATAGCAAAAAAAAAAGAAATAATAAACTACATAACGATTCAACATGAACAATATAATCTAAATAATCTTAAATTAAAATGATAAACATAATTAATATAAAATTGAAATTAAATTTTAGCAAAAATAGTCGTTTACTAAAATAATATGTTGATCGAACTCGAACACTAATAATTTGCAAATTTAATCATATATCTCTCGCCTTTAGCAAATACTTAATAATCTATTTTCAATAAATGCAATTCCAAACCTAAATAACATAAATACAACTTTTAAAAATTCAATATATTTAATATTATTAAATACTTTTTAATATAATATTTGAAATTTTTTAAAACCTTTATATATAAATTACTAGCAACCAAATATTACATATTGAGATACTCCAATAAAATTTCTATTTCATACCAATTAATAGGAAATAAGTTACCTACATTGTAGAGAGATAATTTAAACCTGGTCTATTTTCTCTATTAATCATTATTACATACTTAATCTTATACCATTTATATGCATTAGCTTAATAATCCTTCCGCAATTCGTATTCATATATATTCATTAAACTGGTTCAATAAGAAATATATTTAAAGCGTAGTACGATTCCTTGAAAGACCAAGAAAGACCAAGTAAAATATAATAATTAATGTTGATTGTTTTCCATCTTATTATTTATTGCTTAAATAATACTTTTATTACATTTATTTATTACAGAATTACATTTTCTTTTAATATAGAAATAAATTTATAGTTAAACATATATAAATAAAAAAATATATAATCTTAACCTATAAAAAAATAATTAACTGTTACGAAACACATCAATATAATACTCTACAAAAAATAATTTGCAAATTGTAGAAATAAACATGTATTTATGATGTAAATTGATGCTCTGAAAATATTACAAACATCTTAGCAATTGGAATAAATAATTAGAATTGGAATTATATATATATATATGTATTCATTTTCATTTACTTTCTATTTTGTCGAACTGTAAAAGAACCATCGAATATTTACCAGGAATCAACTAAACTTTCTTAGCTGTTGATAAAATTAACATAAAGTTATAGTTTCCGTTTATAAAGTACGTGTTAGAGAGAGAAAGAGTGTTGCATATTAAAAAAAAACATCTAAATGTGACAACCTGAAACCTATTGTTCTTCTTTAGGTAATGTTTGTTTACAAACAAATAAGTTCTAAGCTTTTCAACGTTTCGAAAGACACCTTAAGTCAAGTCATAAACATGTTTTGCGCATAACATTTAGTCTAGATTAAAAAAAATCATGGAATTTTTTAAGAATAAAGTAATAATCTATAAATTTGGCAAAAATAATTGTCGATTTAAAAAAAAAATATGTATAATATAAGTTTTTCTTAAATTATATAATAATTATTGGAACTAATTTATAATTATTTATATCTTTATTGGAATATCTAAAATGATGATGCGAACGCCTACCAAATATGTATTGCTCGGTATTTCAAAAATCCATTCAGAGATTCTCTTCGACTATTTTGGTATATTTCACGATCAAAACATTTCAACAATTTTTGTATTTCGTGTTAAGAGTAACAAGTTTGAACACCACCAAAATTTGAATAGGTCAATAATCTGACAGTTGATTATTATTCTCCAACAAATATAAATTGATTAGCAATAATGTAATATAATTAAATTATGATATATTGAGAGTATATAGTAAATATAAAACAAATGATTTATTAAATATATATAACTATTTAATATTCACTATCTTTCTATAAATAAGCATAAAATGAGTTTTACTGCTTTAAGGAAACAGCAATAACATCGATTGACAGATTAAGTGGAAATAAACAAATAAATAAATAAACCGTGTTATTAAACATTCAATAAATTGCGAGTTAAACAATTGCATTGTGCATATGTAATACTGGATATGTTAATTCCTGCAAGGTAAAAGACTTGCATTCGTCCTTTCAAGGATTGCTGCTTTTAATAATAATAATAATAATAAGAACAACAATTCTCGCGCACGTAACTCGCCGTGAGCTTTTTTTTATTCCTTCTTCTTTTCTTCTCCTCGGCAAACTACATGCACGCCTGTGGTCTCTAGACTCCACTACACCGTCTGATCTTGTATTAATAAAACCATGAGCTAAACCAAGTTACAAGTGTCGCTTGGTCTGCACTTACGTGTGATATATTACGAACCGTTGTTTGAATGCACATAATTAATTCAAATTGCACGTTTACAATTATGATTAAGTCGCGAGTACAGCCGTCGCAGAGGCGTAATTCAAAATGCGAGCACAAAAACTGTAATTGCTATGTTATCTCACGCTAACCACATGTATTGTGTATATACTGTAACCATAAAAGAATATAATTGTAAATATTTACATAGACTTTGATATATTTCCAATACGAGCAGGTATTCAATTATCTCTCACTGACTAACAATTACCTGCAACACTAGGTGTAATACCCTTGTTCGAAATGTAGTTTTATACAAATTAAATAACACGCAGTAGGAATGGTAATATATTTATGTACTTTTAATAATTATTGTAGTATACTATTTGTTGTACTAAAAGTCCATAAAGAAAGACCTCATAATAAGCAGATTATAAATATGGAATTATTAAGTAATCATGCACTTAAAAAATATATATTAACATATAAAACAATCAATTAATAATTTTTACAAAAAGATATTTATTCATATTCCTATAAATAATAAATCAAATTCAATATGTAAAATCAATTAATATGTGTGTTACATTGTTATCAAGAACTTAACGAATAAAAAAAATGTATACTATTTTTACTATAAAGTCTGTTCTTATGATACTTATATCTTACCTTACTTACCTATCAATTAAGATCATTGCGGAATAATTGAGTCAATAAGCAAATATATTAGTTTTTTAATTAATATTTCTATATCTTTACACAGCAATACTCCTCACTAATTGAAATCTGATTAATATAAGACTTTGACTTCGGTTAGTGCGGCCGCATTATGCAAATACCTCTTTTGTGTAGTTCATTTTTATGCGCTTTTAAAGTCCTCAATTAGTTCGGTTTCAAACAGTGCGGGATAATGGCGGAACCAAATACTTAACTCATATAGCTGTACTTCTAATAAAATCCTATATTTCAAATTTATTAATAACACGATTAGATTGTTACTGAATTTAATTATTTGCAGATTTCTTTTCAATAAAATAATATATTTGTTAATTTCAACTGCTAATAAAGATTTTATTTATTTGTAATAATATTTGAAACTTCTCTTATTACATGCGTTATGTTATACCGTTTATTAAACAATGAGAAGCATCATAAACGGTATACAAAATGAATACATTTAAAAAGAACAATGCACGTTCAAACGTTTTGTTCTTCGTGTGGCAAGTAACAGCTCTAAGAATAAAATGACAATTGCAGTAATAAACGAGAACAGAAAATGAATTTTAATTACTTTCCATATGTAATATTTAAATTTCACTTAGAAAATGCGGTTATAATTAAAATGTCCGTCCAAGTATAATAAAAAGAAAGAAAAAAAAAATGAAAACGAATAATTAAAATCGCGCATATATCTTCGCGGTGACTGAAAAAGAGAGAATATGTCATCACGTTCGCGTGTGGATGGTATTCCTTCGCGTATTGCATTTCCATTGTCTCGGAAAGACGCAGAAAAAGCGACAACGAAACAAGGAAAATAAACGAGGAAAAAAATACAGCCGAAGAGAAAAATGTAGTTTAACGTTTCGGTTTCACTTTTCCGCGGAATAGAATTCCGCACAAAAATGCGCAATCCTAAAGAGTATCATGAGAAAATGTTGTTAGTTTCGTTTATGTCTTATACTTAAAACTTTGATTTATATTACAGATACTATTTATAAATTATTACTAACTATTAATAGTGTTATAAATAACATTTGTTATTAATATTATATTGATGATTATGATAATATTATAATTATCAACAAAAATTATTAACTGAATTATAAGAATTGTAAATGGCGTATTTGGTCCAATTTTGTTACCGATCAATCTATCTAAAATTGTTGTTTAACTTACGCTACTATGCTTGGTTGTACTAATATATGTAAATCACTAGATGTTTAAATAGAAATACATCGGAACTTCGGTTTCCGAACAATTCGGTTAAATTCAAATTAAAAAACACCTGAGTTTGAGAACAGAATTTCGCTTTCCCAACAGTAAGATTTTCAGCGGGTGATCGATCGTATGTTACTAGAGGACGTCACTATCTTTCAACTCGGTGGCAATCGAAAGCCCGACAACCGAAATCCCGACTGTATCGAAATCCCGACGTTCAAAATCCCGACTGTATCGAAATCCCGACAACTATAATCCTGACTATATCAAAATCCCGACTGTATCAAAATCCCGACTATTTCTAAAATGTCTACAATAACATTTTTAAATTAAATCGGAGCGTAGTAACTTTTAAATTATTATTAATAATAAACAACAACAATTAATAATCTTATTGTATTTGAGATTATTTCATATTGTTAAGGTTGATTATGTATAATTCAACAATATCAAATAAATTAATAATAATTTATTGTTATTAATAAAAATGTAGCACAAGGTGATTTTATGTATTTTAGTTATTTTTGTATACGATTTTACATAAATTCTTATGATTTTGGTTTTAAACAATTAAAGAAAAATAATATAATTAAAAATATTTTAATCTTTGAAAGTATCCAAAGATACAGATACTTTAGAATATTATATAACAAAAAAAAAACAACGGCATAATGTAAAATAATCTGATACATGATATAATTAGATTACGTATCGTTTTCAAATATCAAATTTCAGTTTGACCGAGTCCACAATTTTTCTTTATGTTTGATTTATTATCAGTCGCGTTCGCATTGGAATCGTTTAAATGAAGAAACGGAAAATAAATGAGTACACTCGAGAAATATTATGTATCTGTTTGGATCTGAAAATTGAATACTTTTGTAGATTTTGTGTCGGATAAGGAGGCGGCATTTACTCGCTAATAGATTACCATCGCCATTGGCACATTTTTTAAGTTAAATTCCACTTACGTTTTCGCTTCTTGTTGAATGAAACAATAATAAATATGTTAACAGAATTCTAGATTTCGTATGGATTATTTTTTATTAATATAAATGTTTATATTTTATCGACAAAAAAATATTACAAAAAAATAAATGTTGCAGCATCATTGAGAGACCTTTTACAATCACCAATAAACAATATGTGGTATTATTAAGTTAAATTTAACTCGATAATTTAAATTTACTAAATTTTAAAGCTTCGTGCATATTATTGTTATTGAAATATAATGAATGACCTAATTATTACCAATTAAATCTCAAGATAAAAAATACAATAATAGACGAAATAAAAACCCGTAATGAACCACATTTGCTGAAAGCATATATCTATAATTTGCAGTTTCATTTACGTGCTTATAACACTTTCGTTGTGTAATAGGTCTACAACCTTATAATTATCTTAATTATAAATGTAGCATTAGTTTTTCTTCTGTGTGTTTATAATGCAGAAAAAAAATACGATTTCGCAAATCCTAATGTAGAATCGATTAATCCATTTTAAATTAACTGCTGCCTATGTATATGAGAGAATTAATAGAGTGGAAGAGATCTGAAGGTGAACGGGCTTGCGGATGTGCGTGAGCATAAATTTACACTATCGCATATCGTTTTGATGAAAATAAAACTGCACGAGTGTAAGGTGTCAGAATTAAGCATGCACAAACTTATTCAAATTAGTACTAGGATGTGTATTCGTTAGGTGGTTTACTTTTTAATTGTTCAACAACCAAGAGGTTTTTCATAATATACATGTGCTTTACTTCTCATATGTATCTGTTAAATATAAATGGAAATAAAAAAAACTATTTTTTAATGCTAGTTAGTTTTATATTTATTTTATAAAAAAAAAACTCTTCAATGAGTATTATTCCTAACATAATAAAAAATATTCATTAAAATTCAAAAGCATTATTAAATTTTAGATTGCATGTTTCCTGACAAGTAACATTTTGACGATATGAAAGTAGAAGAGAAAATAGAAGTTATATATAATTTACTTGATATCTACCACATCATGTCGCGCAAACAATAACAAAATACATTTGGTACCAGGACATGACCTCGAAAGCGGAAATGTTTAGGTAGAAATCATCCACAAATGCATAATGAATGCCTTGAACATATTGATTTTTCCAACTAAGCTAGTTCTTAAGAAAACCTTAAATTGTCTATCTTAAAATTAAAACTATATAATTTCATTTAATTATTAATACAGCTATATCTCTGATACTGCGGGTAATTGGTAAAGCCAATATCATGCACTGTTTGAAACAGGACTTTGAAACTGCCTTAAAATGATCATTTCTGTATTAAAAAGATTATTTTTTTTTAGAATTTATTTTAATTTTGCTCAATTAAAATTAAGTTTGTTTTGAAATTTTTAAATGCGTATATGAACCATATGATTTTACTTTCTTTAAGTATATTTTTATTAATTTAATAATAACAAATTTCATACGTTTTCTTTCAACTATATTGGATTTTTTAAAGTTATTTTTTGTAAATAACTTAATACCTTAAGCTTGACATTATATTTCTACCATTATTTATGTGTACAATCACAATAATAATATTTATTGCATTATATTTACAAAAAATAGTTATAATTCTGTATTGTGATTAAAATTTATTAAAAATGTATCGTTAATTGTTTCATTTAACAATGTTTTGATAAATGTTAGTCTTTTAAAGTCCGTATTTAAATAATCACGCTATTGATTTGAATTTGAAACTTTTTGATCCTGCTTTCTCTAATTAAGAAACTTGCATTGTTTGTACTATATAGATATTTTTTTCGTGTAAAAATTAGAAAATCTGTGTGGGCAAAAAAACAAAGTGGTGAACCGATTCGCGAAACGAATACCAAATGAGTTTCCTCGCTGTCCCACAAAAAAAAATATGCGCTAACAACAATGGAATTATATGTAAATATATGACATTTTGACGAATTTTCGGGTCGACTGTATGTGCGTATGTGTCAAGGTTGTAAAAAAAACTGTTCGAGCACTACAAGTCAACGTCCATATGCGTTATCTATTTAATTACGAAGACGCATAGTGGATATCAATGTTTTGCATTATATCTTTGAATATATTTAGAATGTGTGTTCGCATTATATAAGTATAATTGATGCATTGTAGTGGGAGGTCGTATCATCTTCCCAAAGAGCAGAGAGTGATTGCACAACGACTTCGTATGGGTGAAGAGCTAATGTGAAAATGTTACACGCGTTTAAATGCCAAAATGAGATGTGGAGGGACGAAAAGCACTTCTTGCGATTCTTCAGCATCGTCTTCCGTACATCATTTCCATTTTAAGTGATAATTAAAATATGTTAAATAAATTTTATTCGCGCAATAAAATTTGTCGCGATAATAATAAATTTTGTACACGTCGCAAGCAGCGAGTGCACACATACACATTTAATTGCCACCCGAGTGGAGCAATTCCATGCGTATGCATCTTACATTCATAATCTCATCTCGTTTCATCTCATCTCGTCCCAAGAGCGAGCGCAAGAGTGTGTTTTGTGTAATACACTCGAGAAGAGACCGCTCTTGGACCCGAATGCAACGGCAGCCGAATGGTTGCGCAACGCGAGTTTCTTCTGAAAATGTTAAATGCCGAGACCAGATGCTCTTTATCCACCTGCTCCGCTCGAAATCATTCACGAGAATTGCATCGAACGAAAAATCATTCTGCAGGAAATCCATGCAACACAAATCATTCTATATCGAAATACTCAAAATAAATGAATCTCAAAAAGGAAAGGAAATAGTAGAAACATCTAAATAGTGAAACATCTAAATTCCATTTTCCAAAATTGTCCTACTATGTTAAGTAAGTTCAGTATAACGAGGTTACACTGCTTATGTAAAGGATCTTTGCCAAGGTTTTTCTGTTTCTCACTTACTGATTTAATAATTCATTTAACAAAAGACAGTATAACAATTGAATTATATTTATTAGGTTACACCTTCTCACTAATTATTATAGAGTTCCATATTTCGAGTGAATAAGTGTCGAGTCGAGCCGTGTTACTTTTAGCAAATCTTCTCGTTTCTATTAAAGTGCAATTATCAAACAATACATGTCCTCTATTAATGATCCAACCTGATGATATAAATTAGAAAGCTACAATATCAAATAAATTATTTACTTGTTTTGTTGTTTTTTTAAATCAATGTAAATACAGAACTACTTGTAATTAATAACATTATTCAATTGAAGTTCCTCAACATTATAATTGTGCAAAAATATGTTACTTCTATTTGTTTACAAAGGCCAAATATCAACTATCACCCGTTTTAGTACGTGTACGTTTATATGAACTTATTATTCGTTCGGTTAAATATACATTATCGCTTAAATATATAGTATATATTATATACAAAAAAATAATTCTAAAATCAATATATACAATTATGTTAAAAGATACGATAAAATAACTGTAACTGCTTAATTTGTGATTTTCGAATTTATTGCTTATAAAATTCAGATTTGAATACATTAATAAAACTCGGTTAAAAGAACGTATTCTAAAAATATTTGAATATTTTCTACTTCATTTCAGATACGACAGTCAATTTGAGTGGTATTTAATCAGAACTCACATCAATATTATCTTATTATCGTCGTGCATTTGTAATTAGCTTGTCTAAATTATGAACATGAAATAGTTGAATTAAATAACGTTTTAAATTAATGAACTTTATGTAAAATACAAATTAATACAAATATAAGAGATTATCAAAATTAATATACATCAACTCTTGAATTAAACAGATGGTTCAGCTTAGTGACAGTCATATTACCAATTAGCGACCTCTGATCCTTTGTTTATTTATTACCAATTTTCAATACAAAAACAAACAAAACCTGACAATATGAATGCGACTACAACTACAAGTTATATATCAACTATTTATAAACTTTGACAACTACAACTTAAATAAATTTGTAAGCTGACTGCTTTCTTTGATATTCTTATAGAATATTAAAGAAAGATTGAAGCATTATGTTTCGAAATAAATAAAATAATTTAATATACTAATTAAGATATTAAAAAGTATGTATTATATAATTCATACATCACCATAGATGAAGATAAAAATCTGATCTAATGCATATAATTATTTGCTAATTAGGTCGTCGCACACCTGTTTGGTTGAGGCTCGGTCTAGCGATTTTCGAAGATAACAAAAAGTGTATCAGTTTAAATCTAAAAGCGTGCATCAGATTTACGTGAAATGTAACAAACATAAATAATAGAAACAAATCATTATTTCAAAATGATGAATGCCATTCCTGCAATTTGAATTCACGATTCTGTAATTCAGGTTTTTTTTTTATCTAAAATTGGGATTTTTGTAACGTAGATTAGTTGATTTTTTTAAAATTTAACAGGTAAATTGATTTATAAGTTTATGAGACATACCATTTATTTATTAAAAAACACTTTATTTTTGCGAAGAAATTAGTGAGAATATGAATGTTTAACAATAAATATTTGTTAAGATCTTATCGTCTATCCTTTTCCAGCCTAGTGATTTCAAATGGAATCATTAAATTTAAATTCAATTTTGTCTTTCGACGATTAAGACTGTTGGCAGCAACTGTGAATTGAAGCTAGATGTATTTTTAACATGATGTATAAGATTTGAATACATTTTTTTTATTATTACAAACCAAAAAGTTTTAATAAAATAAATAGTTGCATTTATTGTTTTTCATATTCTCCAAAAAAATATGTTTACTATCGATAGAATTATTTCTTTTTATAATATACAACTATTAGGAGTACCGGAAAGTAATTTTAATCAATGATGTAATCACCCTAGTTAATAACAACCTTTTGCCATCTAGTTTGCACATTTTCATTGCAGGATCGATAAAAATCAATCAGTTTTTCAGCAAAATATCTGGAGATGGCATTTTGGATATCATACAAATTTTCACATATCACATATCAAGTGTTGTAGCGATCAGAATGAATGGAAATCCGCCTCCCACACCAATTCATTTTTTTTCAGGTTCGTCTTGCATTATCATGTTGTAGAATAACGCCTTTTCTGTTGACAATCGATGGACACTTTTAGATTAAAGATTAATTTACTGTAAAGGTCTGCATTCACAGTTTGTCTAAGTTTGAGCGCCTTTTTGGGATGTAAACCCGCAGTTTGCTCGTCATCCATCTACTTGATCAGAAAACGCTTCTGTATTGTACCGTTGTAGCAATAAGTTGTATGTGGTGTTTTCTTCGGACAGATTATGCGGGACCCAAACTCCAGCTCTGCATACTTTACCAATCTGTTCCAATTGTTCTTGGATGGTCAATGAAGGTTGGTTAAGAGCATTAGACAGTTCCTCGATTATCTGACATGGATTTGCCTCCACTTCCGTCTTCCTTATCGATGCGAGTCGAAAAGATCAAAATTAGCGGATATGAAAATAGAAAACCACCTTTAGAATTTATTTATTTTTTTTATGTCGTGTAATTTTATTTACAATCTGTTCATCAAAGTGTTTTTTAATGTGGTATTTAATCTTTCCCAGTGGATAATTTATCATTATGATGATTAGATGTTTAATTTGATGGTTGGCTGTCGTCTTGTAGGTTAACTTCAGTAGTATATCCATGCTCTTCAATTCCACTATTCCCTTTGACTGTGAATCTGCTTCTATCGTTAAAAATGCCATTGTCCATCGACTTGCCTAAAGGTCCATATGCTGAACATCATTCATTTGACTGTCCATCTATGCTGAACGATGGCCCTATTGCTGCAAGCACCGAGAGGGCTCACAAAGAGGCCTGGCTTTTGACCGGGATTCGAGCTGGCGACGTTCGATCGTAGATAGGGCGACTTAACCATTCAGCTATTAGTCGCCCCATTTAGAATTTATGAACGTCTAATGTACTTGGATAAATATCGCAAATATTTTTGGTAGCAACTGTTACATTACTACTCCTGTGTAACTCAAAACGTGTTAAAATATCTTTGGCACGGCTTTGAATTATACAATGATCTGACAAATGATAAACAAATATTGATATGCGCAGAAACGACATTAATTTCCGGTCTCCCTAATACAACTTATCAACATATATATACATCAACATTATATATACAAAAAATGTTGCCGATTGCTATTCGATTGGTTAAATGTATTTCTAAAACGGTAAAAGATAAGAATCGAAAAGATTTATATATATTTTTTATGGCATTCCACAAAGTGACATTCGATCAATTAATTCGAGTCGAAATCCGCTAATCAATGATTTAATGGATACACCATTCTTGAATTAGATCGATTTTTTTTACATGCATTTGCAGATGTGTTGCACGTTGTCGGTTTATTTTTTGTACGTTGATATTTGATAATTTATGGGTTGCGTTGACCCGCGGGTATCGAATCTGTTCGAACAAACAAATCATTCTTGAGCTCGGTACAGTTTCACTCAAAAGTCGAAGCGACAATTATGCAAATTGAATTATAAACAAATTCAAAGAAAGCTGTCGTTCGTCAGAGGTTTGCCTCAAGGAGGAGCGCTCTCGTGACGTCCTAATTGGCACGTGTCAATGGCATCGCGATCATTTGTTTATCAATTAATAAATGAATTGGCGTTTAATTATATTTATTGCCTATAAACGATAGATAATTTTCGTTTGAACAAAAGGAAATGGGCGGCGAACGCGAGCGAAAGAACTTCCGTCTACTGCGGTTAAGAAATTTTGCGAAAGAAAGTGAAAACTAAAAATGCCTTTAGTCCAATTAAAATTCCTCACTTAGCCCCGAGACAAAAGCCAAAGACGAAAAAAAAAAGATTATTTACAAGCCTATTAATAAGAATCGAAAATTAAAAGAAAGTCCTTTTTCGCCAACCAGCAAATATTTGGTTTTAAATAGCAGGAGATGAAGTAGTGTAGTATTTTAGTGAAGACTGCAAATATTGAATTTTCAATTCGTTAAGTTCATTTTTCATTATTTTAGCACTTCACTTCTAAATGTTAGTATAAATATGCACGAAATGGCCTCAAAAGAAAGTAAAAGGCGTTATGAAATGCAGAGAATAAATAATGATTGAAGAGTATACTGATTTACAAAATGTCTAGTAGATTGTATGAAAATCCCGGTTCAAGAAATTACGTAACATTAATAACTATTCGAACTTAAATAAAGATTACTATTAATTATAAATTACAAACAATACCTCTCATTGTGTGGCTTTGATCAGCACGGATTCACTATAGTACGATTTGAAAATTATCAATTGAGTAAAATAATTAAAAAAAACACAATCAGGTTTCAAGCAGTGCGAGATATTAACGGAACCGATTACCCGCACTATGTGAACTATTGCTGTATACATAATCTCGATACTTTTTGCAATATATTACGTTTTCAAAATTAATAATTGAAAAACAATCATAATTGTATATAAGCATATACATAAAAAAACTGATCACCGCAATTTTTTTTTATTTATTCCCAAATTGCAGTAAGTTATGTTGAAAAATCGTACAAAAAGTAAACCGAAAACCAAGAAAAGGAAAGTTGCGTGAGTTTCCGATGTTGTTTCTATTTAAATTAGTTCCTCAATTGAGAAGAAGAAAAAAAACAGTGGTAAAAAAATCCATGAAGAAATTACACAATAGATGATAGAAAATAAAAGTCGAAAATGTTAGATACGTTATATAAAAAAGTACGGAAAGCGAGAGAAAAAAAAAGAATGTTAATAATATACAGATAAATAAACAATAAATTGGAAGCGGTTAGGAAGTGGTATTTCTTACGGAACCTTATTATTTGTTGCAAGAGAAATTTCAACTGAAATAAAAAAGAAGGTACAGACGCAGCTTGTTTTGTAAGAGAAATATATTATAAATGATAATTTTAAACTTCCGATTGATACACAGATTTTTTTCATCGATATTACCAATCTTATTGGTTCTTCAAATCATCTCATTACGCAAGTAGTATCAAAATAAGTTATTTTTATAACTTGCTATAACATGATTTAATTTTTTGTTTACAATTTTTTATTAGTCCTGATTTAGACTAACAACTAAGTATTTCTGTTAATAAATCGATACTTTTTTGAATTATTGTTTATAATATATAAACCTTTTGTATTAAAACATACATAAACACACACAACTAAAAAGTGTTATTTTAACTTTATAATTGAGTGTTGTGATTTCTTAAAAAACAAAATTCCTAAAATGAATCAATTTTTCAGGCTAACTTACATTTTAATGCAAACTGTATTTTTTTAAATATCTAACAGCAACTGTGTTCTATTATCTTTCAATAGCATCATTTATATTTTAAGAACAACGATTGGAATGATACACATTGCGATCGATTTGTGTTCAACGAAAAAAAAAGCGTCTCGTTGCCAAGGACGTTCAGTGCAGGAACTCTCGCAGGAACAAATTTAGATTAAGGACAGGTGCTTTTCAATTTCGTTCACCGATAAACACACACATAAATATTTCTGCTTCACTTCTTTTTTGCAAGTCTACATTTTACCGCTGGATCTGACGACCGGCCTTGGGGCAACGGCAAAAACGAGATAGTATGTAAATAATTAATTAAAAACAATAACCGATGTATAATAATAGGAGCTAGATAGATCCAGAGTCAATCAAATTAGAGCGGAAATCTTAATTGGGATATTTTTTTGTTTGCGCATAGATGGATTATGTAATTCATTGTTTTTTAGCAGTACTGGCAATACGGAAACTGTTGGAAACAATCGAAAAATATTTTATTGTTTGGTGATTGTTGAATATAATTTATGGGGTTAACAACCTAAAAATTATTATTGTTGTCGTTGCAAAAACACAATATGATGTAGTTAATTATATTTTCAATACAAATATTTTACAAACGTTTTCAAGTCTAAAAATATGTTTTTGTGCGGTAGATTTCATAAATTCATAATATAACTAATAACTATTGTACAAAGTTATTAGTTATAGTACAGAAATTTAGCACTTAGAAAATACATCTAATATTTTCGAAATACATGATTAAGTGTATCCAAACAAAATAAATAATTAAATAACACAGGGAAACATTTTAAAAACATTTAATTTTCAAAATGCACATACATAATTCTACTAATACTAACATAATCGTTTCAGCAGGCTGTACATATGCACACTGATAGAAACATTGCAATGGTGCCAACGCCGTTGAAATTCATATACCGGATTAAAAATATAGCACAAAAAAATCTCACAAAAATAAAATCGCAAAAAACACGATAATTATCATGTCTAAGTTATATACTAACTAACTTGATACTATAATTGAATTTCCGGTTTGTAAACAATCCCGATTTAACAGTACATGTAAAATTAATTTAATTCTTTAAGAAGGATATAATATTTTACATCTATAACATTTATTAATACATTTAGTGTGAACATTTACTCCAATCATTTATCATTCTTTTCCCAAAAATATTATTACTTGTGAAAGATATTGTCTGTTAAAATAATGATATCTTAGTACAATATTTTCATAATTTATATATTATTGTTTTAGATATGATCATTTTTATTTTTTTTTTCATTTGTCATTTCTATATATTTTTGATAAAGAAAAAGAAAGTGTTGGTCAGACGATTGTTTTAAATATACAAATTATAGTTTTGATATACCTGACTTGAAATCTATAGATTCACTAAAAAAATACTGTTATTTAGTACTTATATTTAGAGGAACATAAGACTTTAACAGGTAAACATTTTAGTAGATATTATATTTGTATATTTTAATTAAGATTATCTTAATTATTATATTAAAGAAAAATCTAAATTTTAGAAAAGTCGATAACCATTTGGTCCATAATAAACTAATAAATAAATAATACTCAAAGAGTTAGAGTAAATTTATGAAAATATATGATAAACGGATACTATTTGCTATGGGAATATTTCGCATTAAAATAATGTCCAATTAGATTTACATGTATTAAGCGTTAAACAATTAAAAGAGTTGAAAAAAACACGATTCAACGGACAATCGCATATTTCTTGCGTGTAACTAGAATTGCATTAAGTGAATTCTAATTAAGCCTTTATTATCGCTATAACGTAATATTTTTTTCCACATGGGTTAAATGCACATCGAGCACACATCAAATGAATTGTCGAGGTAATAATCATAGGAGGTTTCCCAATTGCAATGGACATGCGAAATTTAAATTAATACCGGCCGGGTGAGCGGACCTTAGCAAATTTGCCTGCGTGTATGTCTGTTTTATGTGTGAATGTACGACCGGTGTATGATTAAGTCTGTGTTTATGTGTGACGGTGTGAGTGTTTCTATTGCAAAAGTGTGTCACGTTTATTATTTTCTTTTTTCGTGTGGATATGTGTGTGTGTGTAGTCGGCTAGTTATATTCGATTATATAATACCGCGGCAATTAATAGAACCGAAATATTAATAACATGGTGAGTGAATCGAAGAGTTCAAAGAAAGTTCACTCACTGCATAATCGAATTAACCGAGAACCTATAATCTCGATGAATCTTTACGTTCCTTTTCTTTTCAATCTTCTTATGTACATTTATTTACATCATTATTCTTCCGCGAACGGTAATTCTAAACCGGCGAGATTTAAAACTACAGATATGGTGATTCGTGCCCAATAAATGCATAACGTAATAAGACACAATTATGTATTTTTCGTATCTCCAATTTCGCTCTTTACACTTTTTATTCCGCACTTTTCTTTCCGCATATAAAAAATAATATTTTCGAATCATTTATTTCGGAAATTGTATTACTGTCATAACAATACGTAACAAATTTAGTCATTTAGTTTTGCAACTATGAAAATGTAATGTTAAATGTTATTACCAAAATATATCTACAACATACATAAAATAATATTAATTCGTTAACAAGTATTATATTTTTCTTTCAAATATAAAACTAAATGTAAATCATTTTTATTTAAAAAAATTAGTATACCGCAAACCTCATGTAAATTATAAACAATAATATATATATATATATATGTTATAGTAAACGTACACAATCGATAAATGTATACATTTCCCGGTAAATCACATATATTTACCGATCTTGTAGGTAACAGCAGCAGCGTCATATATCTACTTTTACCGATAAATGTTTACATCTACCTACGTATATCGGTAAAAGTTGAAAATAATAAATACGAGATACACTTGTTGTATAGCAATACCTAACTTAACCTTTGAAATCGCTGTGGCTCTATTGTTTGGAGTCTCCGCAAAGGCATTTGATGGAATTATTTGACAAAAGCAGTGGATGCAAGAGAGATATCTCGAGGGCACGACATTTCCCGGAAATAGTGGGTGAATGTAAGTTGAACATACATTTACCTACAAGATCGGTAAATGTACTTTTACCGTGACATATACATTAAATTTATATATTTATCGACTTGATATTACAACAATTAATTATTTTTGTACAATAAAACCAATATTTGTATAGTAAAAAAATATTAATACCAATTCCATGCAATCATAATATACTATTAAATAAGATATTAATAGTAGATTTAAACCATAACTTGACCATTTTTTATGATTTATAAAATACTGAATTACGACACGGTCGCAATTGAATGCGCATTTCCTTTGCTATACGATTGTAGGTCAATATTATTATTATTATTACCAACAACCAAAAGTAATGCGTGTATAATGTGAAGAAATAAAAAGTAACGCCTAGTTAAGATGAATGTTTGCGGTTTAAATGAATTGAACGATAGTGTGTATAGGATGAAAAGAAAAGCATATGTCGAACTCTCTTTTGAAATTAATATTATATTGTACAGAGAAATTGGCTTAAATTTCTCACGTTACATATGCTTTGAATAGAAAACAAATTGCACCTGTCTGCTCTATCGCATATGCGAAATGTATAAAATATTATACAGCGATTTGATATACTCAGAAAATGCGAAACGCAACGTCGACCTATAAATTATTCTAAATGAAAATTGCAAAATTAAGAAATATATATATATATATATATTTACCTAAATTTTTATATGTTTATATTATTTAAATGAAAAAAAAATCTAAATAGTTGACATTAATTAATTAACAAATTAATTAATATATTAATAAAATTTCTTATTTTATAAATTAGTATCATATGTACAATATTATTATAAACCGAAGTATGAAATAAAAAAAAACATCTAATTTTTTTGTAAATGAATGTAAATCAAAATTAAAAGACTGAAAGATTTACCATTAATTATTATACTTACTCTTTTCACTATTGTTTTCCAAAATATGTAGGGTATTCCTTCAATAATCGATAGACTAATTATTTAAAATGTAAATGTGATTTTTGCTAAGACTTGTTATAGTCTTTATATAATTAGATTAACAATATTTATTGAAACTTCAGGAATACTATAAAGTATTTTGTCGCAATATTTATCCACAAAATTTTGTTTCTTTATAATTGATATTAAATATTTCGTTCAAATTCTAAAAGTCGTAAAACCTTTAAATTTTGACAATATTATTTATTAATATTAATATTTTAGAACTTAAATTATCAGTTTTTGCAAATAATTATGAATTAAATCTAACAATATTAAAATATAAATAGAATATCTATCACTTCCTTAATATTTTGACATTTTCTACTATAAAAAGAAACACTAAACAATACTTAAAATATTTCTATTATATTTTTTTTTTCAAGATATTAATATATTATAATTTTAAACAAAATGCGATATTAAATCAAATAAATTAATAATTAATATAGGTATAATTTTTTTATATATGTGTTTGTACACTCACTCATATAAATAATCTGTGAGTTATAAAAATCATTCATATACAAATTCATTTAAATTTTATTTAATACAAATTATATTACATATATTCTTATTCGCAATTTTTAGTTTTTGAAAATATTTTTTTTCTTTACTTCCAAATTCTAAAAGATTTTGAAAAATAAGATGCAATTTCGAATTATATGTAAATTTTTAGAAAATAAAAATGCAATTACATATTTTTTAGTAATGAATTTTATATATGTATTGTATCTAAAAATGTTGCTGGACTTACCGTGTTCTACTGCTGGCACCACGTCCTGGTGGTGGACCAATGGTCGAAGATACTGTTCTAGGGTTTCTTAACTGACCACTTTGGGTTTTGTTTTGCGCGGCGGCGGCCGCTATAACGGCACTTGTTCGGGGTAGTTTTGGACTTCCCTTCGGCGTCTCTCCGGGGGCGGCTGCCGCGTCGGTGGCGGCGGCGGCGAAGAGTGCAGCCGCGAAACCCACGAGCAGGCACCAATCGGCACCCCTCATGTTTCTAAAAACGCACTGAATCACAGGGAAGTCACCAGGAAAGAGTCTTTCAAATATTCGTCTCTGAAATACGTCGCGAAAACCTCGCGATCGTTAATTTTTACTCAATATTTTTTTAAACAATAATAAAGGAATTATTTATTTTAATTTAATATATTATTATTATTTATTATATGCCGGAGCGCACAGCACCTGTTTTTTTGTGGTGTCGGTGTTTCCTCTGTGGTCTGAGCTGAATGGTCGGAGTGTGTGTGTGCTACTGACCAATCTTACCGGCCAGACGTACAAACATACACTTAAAGACTTTAAAGACTTTCACTCACCATAGCCACTCTTGGGTTTAATGTTATGGCGGTATGACTATGGGCTATGTGTGTGGTGTTGTCGAGAGATATGGGCCTCGGTGCAAATCAGAAGGGAATCACACCACCTCCGCCACCGACGGTCCCCGGTCTTTCTTCACCTCATCATAGGTCAATGAGCCGCAAGTTCATTCAACAGATTCACCGCAAAACGTTCATTTCATATCCGATTCCGCAAATACTTTACATTCATTTTCGATTGCACCAACATTACAAATGTATGCATTTTTCATCACGTAAATTGTCACAAATTAATACTAAAGCATTTATTCATTAATTAACTGAAATTTATGAATTTTTATAGAATATTTTATAAATTGATCTTTTCTAAAAAAAAATCTATATAAGCTTTCAAATATCTATCTGGCTGTATTCAGTTAGAATCCAAAATATACAGTTAACGCTGTTCTCATACAACCCGTTTAACAAATTGAAAATTTATTTCTGACATAAAAACATAGGTCAAGACTGCATTACCTAACATATAGTTAACACTAATATAACTCACTCCTTATATTGGGTTGGTACGTTAATTTAGTGTGCAAACGTTGACGTCCAGTGAGTGGTAAATAGTTAGGTGGAAGTGGATATTTGATAATAATAATTGTAGCTACATTTTGTATTAAGTTTATTTAATTTTGATATATACTTTTTGACTTTTTGTAGAGTAATTTTGTTGAGCCGGGGGCGTGAAAATATTATTATATTTTTTTTATGTTTTGATATCTTTACAAATCGAAATGGTTTCTAAAATTCTAGGTTTATGATTTCTACACTATAACAAATATTCAATCATTTGCTTATTTTTCAAAAAAAAAATAATTACTGACAAAGCATTTTTTGTTTATTGCATTTCGCATCTGCGCAATACATTGCCATGAAATATTTCTAAATGATAAAAAATAAAATTTCGCCAAAAAACATCTTAATTCGAAACCAACTAAATTTACCTGTGCAAGGAAATCAACACAACATATTTTCCATGCGATATAAATTAGAGGTAATGAAAAAGAAACTTCGTAAATGGATTCGAAGAATAAAATCAAATGTTTTTGAAAGTTTTTCAAATTATTCTCAAATGATTGCAGATAATAGCAAATTTGTTAAAGAACACATAATTTATTTAATTAAATATCATCTCCAAATAATTGGCAATAAATATTATTATTTAATATTCCAGATATTAAATTGTATAATGTATTTCTAAATATAAATAAAATATCAATTTCGCCAGTATTATAAACAAAAGAAAGTGAATAAATATAAGATTACAATTCTCGCATGGTGTGCAGTCACCTTTAAAACTAAAAACCCTTGTAAATTTACTAATATCCATATATAGGAAACCTGTATTTTTACAAAACTATTTCTGTATTTATTCTATATTTCTAATGAAAGTGTTGTAGGAAACTGGTTTTTATATTTTAATTTTTTAACAGATTAGCGAGAAGTGCTAACGGACTGCCATTGAACGCAGTAAAGTAAATTTATTTTTAACCCTTATCCATGTATCAATTCATATATTTATTTTTATTATTAACACTAATTGAAAATAGCAAACAATAATTAAATTAATACTATTAACATGTAAGAAAAACAGATTGTTTAGATCAGTTTTGAGTAAACTAGGAGCATATGCAAAAATGTAACATGTAATTAAACATTGAAAATATAAAGAAATAATCTGCGAAAACTTATGTGTAGATTATAAGAATATATCTTAATTTTAATGTAGAATTTGAACTAATATCTCTAGCACTAAGTGAAAATACAAATGCTTTTATTCATCATAAATCAACTTTTTTAGAACAAATATTTAAAATATCAAAATTTCTCATCAAAATCAAATTCACGTCATAATTCAAGTATATATTAAACAATGTCGAAACTTTAATTATTTTAAGCCATTGTAATTATACTACTGATAATAAAGTAATAGAGTTACTTATATTTAACTGAATGTGAAATATAAAAAATAATAATCTTTATTGCAACAGCTAAAATTAAACATGTTTATTTGAACTCAATAATAATAATAATATAACAAAAAGACTAGCTGCTACAAAGTCATACTTTGTAACAGTTGATCTATCTTCCCAAATATAAATCTGATTATATGAGATTTAACCTTTCAATAGTCTCGTTGCATATACGAAATATATACTTATTAAATTATATTTATATTTAAATACAAATTTAGTTAATAAATATAAACGATTCTTAACTTTTGTTATTATTTTTCTGAATCTTTAACTAAAATAGAAAATGTAAAAACACATGTATCAATCAGAAATATATTAGAGTGACTCTGAATAAATTTTAATATAAATAAGTGTCTGCCGTATCTGCTTGGCGAACATTAAATATTACATGATAGATGTTACAATAACGCATTATCTCAACGGTTCGAAATGTTCGCCAGCCTGGTCAAGGTTCTGCTGACATCGTTGCAAAATTAAATTACAATTGTCAGCAAATGATTCCATTGTAATTGTGTGTTACATACTTTGAAGTGCTTGTCTCAACTATGCAAATGTGACATAGACTCCACGTATTATTAAAAAGTAATGTATACTGTGAAATTAAGTTATTAATCATGATAGTATAGCTACTTTCCATATGTTGATTTAAAAAAATATGATTATAATATACAACTAAGCAATTTGACACTTAAACATTTACATATGCACTATCTCATTTAATAAACATTTCATCCCATATAATACAAAAAAATGTCAATAGGATTAAATTATTATATAACATATTTCAGTATACTAAAACAAATAATTGGTTAAAGTTATTTGTTTTAGTAAATTTTCTTTCTTTATACTTTTGTTTGCTTCCATATTACACAGATTTTATGAATTGCATGATTAATACTAAGTAAAGTAATAAAGATGGTTACTGATAAGTATCCCAACTATAAGATACTTAAACTTACTTCGACGTATTTTTTTTTGATATTTTTTTTTCTATAACTTTATAATATAGAGTGTTTCATTAAGAGTTTAACGATTTTTTATATTAATAAAATTACACAGAGTAACAAAATGCATCTTTTAACTTTATTCTATTTTTATTACACAAATAATTCACATGTCTACTCTACATAGAAATTGGAACACCCTTTATAATTAGCTAACAAATTGTAGTTAATTTATAATTTATAGCAAACATAAAATTATAATAAAGTATATGTGAAATTGCACTAATTTTCGAACTAAATGGTATACGAAGATTTCTAAAACTGTATAGATAAGTATATGGATGTCAAAATAGGTATATAAGATTATATTTTTGTAGCTACTGACGATTTGACCGTTATTATAATCCAAAATATAGCTTCTACAAGGGCTAATTGAACATTGGTCTAAGTCATATGTCGACATTCCACGGAGTCGCATAAGCGTAGTCATACATACGACTCCCTGAAATGGATCATTAATCCAAAAAGATTGACCCTTTAGATCACTGTCTGCCAAACTATGTGCCGAGATTCCATGTGTACTTCGAAACATTTTGAAATACAGGTATCACTCCCGGACTTACGAACAAAATTTTAAAAGCTTTAACATATATAATGATAAAAAAATAAACTGTCCAAACAAAAATTGATAATTTCTTTAATAAAATGTTGCATTTGTTTCTTTTGTCGTTTTTATTAAATAATTGTGATGTCTAGTTAAAGGCTAGTTAAAGCGGTGCAATTAATTTGTAATACTTTTGTGTACTTTCCCTATATAAAGTAGGATAGATATGATTTATTTTTCTAACCTCGGTTCATCTACGTTTAAGAATTCATAATAAAAAGTAAAATAAAGTAAATGCGATGGAATTGTGCATGCCCTGCAAATGCTGAATTTGTGTCTAGGGTGACCAGTTTCAAATAACGCAAGAACAATTTCAAACCCACTTTGATAAATCTATTTAATTTCCTTATATAGTGGACACCATAAATTTATTATTGGACCGATTCGTCGATAAACCGTTTTATATAACGCAAATGCGGGAGATCGATACACTCGCATTTATTATTTTTGAAAATTTTACGCAAGAATTCGAGTTGCGCAAGTATACGAGTCGAGGAGGAGCCGTGCAGCTGCACAAGCTGAAATTAATCCTGGCCTTTTAAGTGTTACTTGTGAAGGGACGTCTAGAAAATGATCTAGTTTTGTCCTAAATATTCAAGAAATAAATTGTGGCTGTCGGACGTTGCGCAACCGATACAACAGTGGACAGGTACAATAAGCGAGGAAACTGGATACATACATACACATTGTGGGAATTTAATTACGGCCAACGATATGATTTTCTTGGTTTCGTTTTCATTTTGCTCGTTTCTTTCAAAGTTATTCGATCGAGTTTTGTGTAGCCTGAGGACTAGGCGTTATGGGGAATAGGAATTCGAACGCAGAAGTGGCCTGGACTGGACTCGACTGGACGCAAGTTAAAGAACTCTCGCAGTATGTGGCCGTTCCGTTCTAATTTATACAAAGACCACTCGGCCAAAGCAAGAAAATGCCATATATACAAACGCTCACACGCCGACACTAGGTGCACGAGAACGGCACAAATTTATTTTCTGCACTGTAGTACGGATTTGGCTCTGTGCTGCATCGAAATTCATTCCGATGGTAATACGTTCAATAGTCGTTGTTGCAATCGATTGAGAACTGCTATAAAAAGTATACAAAGGCCCCAATTCGTACGGCGAATATAATAAATTGTGTAAAGAGAGTGAACAAAATTGAATAAAAAGCGACACGAATTAGCCACTTAAATCGCCACACGTTCTGCACAAATTCGTGCTTTTCCTTCCCGCACTCATTCTATCTTTTTAACAAATATTTGTGCCAAATTTAGAATTGAATTAAAGATGAAAAATGCACAAGGCATACCATTTTAATTGGACTCCTTATTTACGTTTAACCACTAGGTTTTGAACATCTCTAAACAGTTTTAATGAATATCAGTCATTTAACAATTATTATCATATTAAAAAGTGGTAATGTTAAAGAACCATAACTATCAACCCAGGTGAAAGAAAGATAGTATACCTTCAAGTAATCATAATTAGAGCAATACCTTACATACTACGGTTTCGAGCAGTGCGGATTTAATATAGTCCGAGTTGAAAATTTCTAATCAAACTAAATTTTAATAGAGCAATACTAATTTAAAAAAAAATAGAACTTTATTTCAAGTCTCTTTTTGTGGTTTATTATTATGCGGAGTTAATGTAACTGATTTGTACGGTTATAAATAATGCGGGGTATTGGCGAAACGCACATTATCTGTATCATTTCTGTATTTCTTCTACTATTATTATTGATTGATAACAATCTTTAAAAAAAATCTTAATGTATCAATGTGAAATTTTAAAATAGACTTATAATATTTTTATTGGATTTTGGAAGTCTGAAATAGATTAATTGATTTTTGCATTTCTTATGAAGAAGTTTAAATAAAAAGTTAAACAACTTGAAATTTAAACCATCCCCTGAATTGTGTATAATAAATGCATTTAATTTTGTAAATTATATTTCTGTTTACCAAGCTAATAATAATAGGTATAACTTATAAATTATATTGATAATTACCGATTGTATATGTATTATTAATGTATGCAATAAATTATAGCGATTAGGAAGGTCCTGTGGTTTGAATCGCTTCAATCTTCGTCGATGGGATTCAGTGTGCGTATGTTCAGAAGCAAGTTGGTTTGGATGATCCTCCAGCCGATGTTGGTATTTGCTGCTGAGTTCCGTTATTTCATCCTTCACAAATCGGACTCCAGTGTATTGATGCATGTATTCGTTAGTCGAGAACCAGGGAGCATTGGCAATTGCTTTGAGCGTTTTTATTGGAACCGCTGTATGATGTCGATACTTGTGTTACAGGCAGATCCCCATAGTTGTAGTCCACAAGTCCATATTGATTTTATTATCGTCTTATAAATTAAGATTTTGTTTTCTGCTGAGATGGACGAGTATCTACCCATCAGCCGTTTTTCTAGCTGTTTTCTTTTTGTCGTAATATGCTTTTTCCAGGTGGGACGACGATCCAGATGCATGCGAAGATATTTAGCATCATCAGCCTGTGGTAGGGCACTGCCATTCAGTGTAACGGGTGGACAAGTTTGTCGACGAATTGTGTACGTTGCATGCACCGACTTTCATTAGCCGTAATTCTCCACTTTCTGAACCAATGTTCTATGCTATTCAGACTTCTTTGGAGTATCTGTGAGGCCGTACTTCTGTTTTGTGGCTATAGTGGCGTGCTAAAACAGCCGTGAATATCAAATAAAGTAAGGGTCCAGAAACACTTCCCTGCGGGACACCAGAGATGATTGGGCGTAGTGAGGTCACTTCGTCCTTGTGCTTGATCTGGAAGTGCCTCCCAGTCAAGTACGATTTGAATATGACGTAATATTCATGTGGGAGACACTTTTTAATTTTATATAGCAATCCTCCATGCCATACTCGGTCGAACGTCTATGAGATGTCGAGGAAAGCGGCAGAGCAGTACCTCTTCTCCTCAAGACTTTTGCCAATCACATCCATCACACGATGCACCTGTTCCACAGTGCCATGTTGCTCACGAAATCCGAACTGGTGTTCCGGAATGAGATGACTATCCAACAGCCAGGGCTTCAGTCTTCGTAGAAACAGCTTCTCGAACAGTTTAGACAGTACCGGCAGCAGGCTGATGGGTCTATAGAAAGACGCCGTGTCTGTTGGTTTTCCAGGTTTGGCAATGAGTATGATATGGGCTACCTTCCACTGTGATGGAAATATACCTAGTCTCAGGATTGCGTTGAAGATAAGCATTATTACCCTAATGCCGATACTGGAAAGCTGCCTCAAGACCTCTGCTGTAATCAGGTTATATCTTGGCGCTTTTTTTAACTTTAACTCTAGTATAGATAGCTTAACCTGTCTCACATTAAATTGAGCAATGGGAAGTGACATTTGGTATGGAGACCCCAGAAATTCCATTATCTCGTTTTCCTCTTCCCCTGCAAGTCCTGCCGGGAAAGGTTGAAACACGTTTGTCAGACGGTCAGGATCTAGCTACCATCCGGTTGTCGAAGAGGCAACTCTCTCTGTTTCGGTTGTTTCGTATGTTTGGTCGCCTTCCACAGTGAGTGTTCGTTACTTCCAGTAGGAGACAGACTACTAAGATACTCGTGCAGCGATTAAGATTTATCTGAGACTATGCTCATCTTATTAAGGTTTTAAGGAGGCTCTATCAGTCTTGTGATTTATAGTAGGATTTGTATATATTGACGATTAAGCGTTACCACTGGACTCGGCCTTGGTGGTTTTGTTTATTATAAGATCGGGACAAAATTCTACGCATTTCTTTATATGAAAAAGATGATCGATTACGATTGTACCTGTAACGATCATTATGTGTTTATAATAAGGACTTGAATTCGAAGGTATAGGAATATCGATGAGAATGTTTACGCTTGGTCCCTTTTGTTTATATTAAAGTGTATCGAACTGGGATCACAGTAGAGATTTCTTTATGCATATGTATATGTTTATATAATAATGCGACTAAGAGACGCATTGGATGTCTCTAGTTCGATAATACACTATATTAATAATAACAATTATAATAATAATAGTTGGACATAACAATAATCTCACATATTTTCTTCTGTATACAAGATTTATATATGATAATTTTCAGCTGAATCTCAGAAGATAAAAAAAGGAAGGTCAAATTGTTTATTAAATTTACAGTAAAGTCATACAACAATAAAATTAATACATGTAGTGATTACAGTGAAGAAATTCTATCTGTTGAACTAAAAAAATATGCAAAATTGAAACTATCAAATATAATATTTGCAAATGTAGAAAATTTAACTATATAAACCAGTGAGTCAAACCGGAACCGAACCGAGAACTGTCAACCGAAATTAACCGAATTTTTTAACAGAACGTAAAATTGCTCAATTGAAAAACTGAAACCGGAACGAAATTTTAGTAGCGCTTAATGTAAAAATATCATAATTCTAGACATTTCATTTTAATCCCAAAACAATTAGTATAAAAAATATGACGGTGGATAGAGGAAGAATTTTGATAGTTAACATATACTCCTACTTATTATTTTCAGACTTTCGCAAAACTAAATGATTTAGCCACAATAAATTAAATAATAAGTAATGTAGAAAAATAAAAAAATACATTATATATTTTAGGTTTGTTTTACGAATAAAGGTAATACAAATTAAATAATTAATAATAAAAAACGCAAATAAAAAATGGAATGGAAAGCTAAAATGTTTTTTGACGAAAGAAAAATTGCTAGACGCAAGAGACCAACGGAATGCATCTGAAGTGAAAACCGGAAATGACCATTAAAAATATATATGTGGCTTACATATAGTTTTCCTGTCTCTTTGGGAACGATTAAAATCCATTTATTTCATCGAAATAAGATTAATGTATTTAAAAAAATACATAGACCAAATTGATTGACATTTGAATTAATATGTATTCAAAATATTATCAATAGATTATTTCAGCATTCATTTTATTTTATTAATACAATTTTTATGAAAAAAGTGATAGTATGTGAATGTAAAATAAAAATAATTCTTGAAATGCATATGATAATTGTGTATACATAATATAAAGTTATGCATTTATGAATGGTAACTGATTTTTTTTATATTAAAAATCCATTAGCTATATGTTACCGGAATCAGATGAAATTATACTTGAATCCTAAACTAATATGAATCATAACGAGCAAATCATCGTGAAGTTACGTAACTGTACCATACGTAATTGTTACGGGTATGACTAGGGTTAAGGAAGTTTAAAATTACAATAACTGAATTTAATATATTCCGAATTAACCAATATTTGATCTAGTTTGACATTTATAAAATGCCACCACATCAAATCGAGAACTTATAATGGAGTGTACATGAGTCGGTCGGTCCTCGTTGACTTTCTATTTTGGGTGTCAATAGAAATGCTGTGTCGGAGGTGAAGTAATTCAAATTGATCACTTCCTATTTTATATGGATCACGTGCAAATCTCCCATTCATTATACTCGCCGCGTACGAGCGCGTTCGTTTGATTAATCGACAGCATTACCGACTTACAAAAAAATATATAAATAGAAATAAATAATATCCAATAATATCATTGTGGCGAATACGCAATAGTTAGAAACTCTGTTCCGTTGATTTATCGAATTGAGATCGAAGACCGGGCACGATCAAATAATAATAAAATCGGAATTAAATTAATTAATAATAATTCTCGAGTTGAAAAATGCAATAATAAAAAAGGAACCGAGTGAATCGTGCCGCACATTAAATATATTTTATATAATAAATATATATGAGTTTATACATATATAAAGCGTTGCATAAGAAGGCTTGAAACTGGATCGCGATTTGCGATTTGTTTATATTACGCGAGAGTAGAATTGGCAACAAACCAAGCTGCGATAAAATACATACACACACTCACACACACGAACGAAATAACCAGACCAGACGGTGTATACACAAGCAATAAAAAAGAAACAAAAAGAAGAAATAAGAGCAAGAAACGAAAACGCGGACAAAATGTCGAATTAACATTCATTAATTTCATCTAAAGCCGAGAGTGAAAGGATTTCCGCGCGCTAAACAATCATTGTAATGCGATTTCAGCTGATTTTTTTGTATCCTTAACCACTTTTTATTTTCATTTTAATAAAAACTCCAATATTAATTAAATTATTAAATATATCTATTATTAAAAAATATTTATGGGTACTAAAGTGTACAAAGCTATAGACATTTGACTTTAAGCCAATGTTGTTAAATATTAATATTGCAATAGTTACGTTTACGTTTTATATTTTTTTTTTGTTTTCCAAATAAACTACTTAAAATAATTAAACCCTCGCTGAAACCTTTTATTGGCATATCGAAATATGCTTTTGTGTATTCACAAAAATAAGGGTATTGTTGAAATGCCATTACATTTCGTAGCCTGAAGGCATGTCTGCGAGTCGTATCTGCATGTATGTGGGTTTGCAATTGCTCGGATATTAAATCTCCTATGATCTACAACGCGGCTCGGCTCGCCTATGATTATACACGCCTACAAATTTGGATCACAACCATTTGCACACGCAAATCCACCTGCATATTCGGAGAACCAGTGATCTGATATTTATATAACACATAGAATATTATAACAAAAATAAACTACAATTATATTTTCAAAATCGATAGTATTGAATGGTGTGAATGGGGGAAAACAGTTACTGGTATTAGTAGTTATTGTAGTTGCAAACTTGTGTTCAGGCATGTTATTTGTGATTTTTTTGTGCAAAACTTAATATCACTTGCAGATCTCCAAAACAAAGCCAAATAATAAAAATAACCATAGAAATGAAAAAAAATATCATTGAAAATAGAGACGAGGTTATAATTTTTTTCCGACATGGAACGCATTATCGTATTTTATATTAGTTTATATGGGGGAAATTGTTTCACTATGCGAGTAAAAATCCGGAAATTCTAGAACGGATTAAACTCGAGGTTTCACTGTATTTGTTTATACAATAAGGCGTATTGACTAAGAAACTTTATAGATGTCTCTTATACATAGTTAACTGACATATAATTTTTAAGATGGTATAAACCGTTTCGGTAGGATTATGTATACATTCAATGTTAGTATCCTTAAACCACATGCTCTTCTGTTAAGCAAAAAGTTATAAATCTCAAACAGAAAAACAACAAGCGGTAATCATATAGTCAATATTTTTATAATTAATTCTAGTAAATATATTGTTCATTTAATAATTTTAAAAATACCAGACTAATATATACAAAGGGTGGCTCAATTGAAATGCATGTTTTAAGAATGCTGTTTTTTTTATTTAAAATTTAATTTTATTGAACCACAAGCAAAAAATGTTGGAAAACATTTACATTTTTCGTAGTTGGTCGACAAGCGAGAGGCACGCTGCACGAATGTGAACCTGCGGAATCTTCTTCTATTCACGAAGAGGAGCTTTCTTGAGCAAATCAACACTCCGATATTTTTTAGTGCTGACATTGGCCTGTGAAATACCCCATACCGAGAAGTCAAGCGGATTTTCATCTGGTCCCCGTGGAAAACGATGTACGGTCGAAATGAAGTGTGGAACGTTGTCTCTCAGCCATTGTTAGGTGCTTTGTGTACAAAATCTTCTTGAAACGTCTTCTCTTTCTGACTGAAATGTTTGGTTGCTCACAGCTTCAGAAAAGTTTTCAAAACTTTTTCTTGGTATACATTCGCATTAACCTTGACGCCACGGTCCAAAAACACCAACGGAAAGCCTCCATCATAGTGGGAGGCTCCATCATAGTCAAACAGTAGTGTTTGACATCTTGTGGCCATTCGAATGTCTAAATTTTCATTTGACCTCTCTGCTAAGTAAATTCGATCATTTTGTTTGTTTTTGAATTTCTCAATCTATTCAATTCGAGCCTTAACTTTCCGAACTAATAGCATTTTGAAACACTAATAGCTTCATTATAATGTGTTATGGGCCGAAACACGAAAGATTTATTCACATTGAGGTATTCGATGGCTCCAACAATAGCCACCTTTGGTTTTCCGCTCAAATTACTTTCACACAAATAATCACACTATAACGTTTGAATTCCAATAGGGATGCATATGTTTCCACAAGCTTTTAAACAATAAAATGGGCTATCATGAGGCGAAATATTGACACAGCATTGCGAGCGGTTCGAAAGTTATTAAGTTGGTTTCAGTTCAATTGGGCCACTCTGTATATGCCTTTTTAGAAGAAATATATATAAATAAAACGAATATGCAAAATACTAATTTACGCTATTAATGTGTTTTCGAAGCACCGCTCGTAAATATACTTCCTTTACGTTTTTTTTGTTGTAACTCTTTCATTGTAAGAATTGAATTGTGTTAATTGTTGCCTTTATTTTACGGACCGCTGCCGGACGGGAAACAATTGTTATAATAAGAAGGTTCGTAATCGAGTCAATGCCATCGCCTAAGACCATATATTAAATAGAGTTCCTTGAGATTCTCAACCCAATTTCCAAGCGGAGGTAATCGCGCGGCTCTCGGTAGCAGATATGAAAAAAAAGACAGATTTTCTGCACAAACCGTAAATCTTTATTTTATTCTTCCATTATTTCTTTTTCAATTGTAATCGGATTTCTCAGTGGAATACAATGGATATGGTGCAATGCTAATTGATTATCACGAATATTTCGAAATAATTCGTAATTATCACGCAAAGAACTTCATTCCCAAGGTAATAAAATATCGAAAGAAATATCTTGTTTCAGTGGTTTTCATTATTGATATGAATTATTGCTTTTAACTAATACTGACACTACCTATTAGTATTGTGTAACCTACATAGATAGGTTTTTATGCAGTTTATAGTTAACTCGTTGAGCATATTACATTTTCAAAAATTTATATTATTATAGTCAATATCTTAATATTCTTAATAATAATATTTATTGCAACAATAAAAATACAAAATAAAACCTTAATACAATAATAAACCGAACAACTGTTACAAAAGACTATTGACCATAGGTCTTTCTGCCCTTAAATAAAATTATATTACTAATACAAATACAGGTATCCCCCGACTTACAAAAGTAATTTTTGAAAAGAAAATACTTTGAATATATATATTCAAAATATAATATATAAATTCAGCTCAAAAATATCTCATTACCCTCAAAAGAAATCATATGTGTGCTTTAATTTTGAAACTGAAAGAAATGATTCTATGTCTTAAAAAGCGGTGGCAATAGCAAGCCCGACAACCGAAATCCCGTCTATTGAAATCCGGACGTTCGAAATCCCGAGTGTATCGAAATGCAGACTATTAGTCGACTTATATTTTAAAAAAATAGTTAATTATACAATATTATACATCCATGTTTTTAAAAAAGATCTAGGTCTATTCGTTTTGGTAATAGTTTTGACCAATAAATATGTTAAATAAATAATAAATTAAATGTTTCATCTTATAAACAAAAAAAAATCTTGTTCTACTTTTTTTCAGACTACCTAATATGCATGTAACATAATTTCTTACATAAAAACATTATATCTAGAAAATAGATTTTAACTAGAACGGAAAGACCTACTGACAATAGTCCGTTACTATCATTTTCTTTTTCATTTCCTACTTTTTAATCTGTAATTATTTATATAATTTAAAAATTGTCGCAATAATGTTAATTATGTGGCGCTGACTTCAGCCCGGATATGATGTCACGTACCAACCCGGTACGGTACGCCCTACTCCAGCCTGTAACTCTCTCTTGTAACCTGTATCTCGCTCTCTCTGTGTACCGTGATCCGAAAAGAGACTTGTGAACGCCGCCATTGTGGAAGTTAATCTACGATCTTTCCTCTCCAATCCATATAACTGATCTTCTCCAAAATTACTAGGACAAAATATGATTATTATTAATAATAATTATATATTATTTTAATTAAATGAATTATATTTTCAATAAAAAATAATAATATTTATGTAATTTTGGGACTGCAATAAATTACAAATAAAAATAAGGAAACAAATTTTAATTGTTACAAAGGGTTTTAACTATTCCGCCCTTATTTTGATGTGCTAGCATTATATATAATTCATTTTAATACACAACACATAGTGCATTATTATTATCACACAATTGTACGCTGCATTTCTTTTTTCTTTTTCAAATGTATGTGATCTTGCGTGCATGATTTAAATTCTTCAAATCGCTCTTACGTAAAGTATAATTATGAATTATACTCCGATTAGAAAATGATACAAAACATCTGAGCACGTTACATGGTTCTGTCAATAATTATATTTATAATGCCACCTTTCACAAATTTATAACAGAGTTTACCAAAAGTATAACCTTTCATTTTTATCACTTACAACAAAAAAAAATAGCAAATTAGTTTTGATAGTTAGAAAGGCTGATCACGATTAAGAGGGATATACACATTCTGTTGACGGCAGTCATTTTTTTTGGGGACCCATTAAAAATAATTTTATTAATTTAAAATTATTACACAAATTAGTTTAAAAAAAATACATTACATAATTGATTGATTACTTGGTCTCATTTTTTTTTAAGTATTATTATTTTTTAATTACTATTAACCTACACTTCGTTTTCGTTATTTTATTACTTCCTACAAGAAATTAGTGAAATTAAAAAAAAAATCATTTGAACCGTACACTTAAATGTAATGTCTAACTTTGTAAATAAGAAATTTTTTTATTTGCAGCAATCGAAAGAGTTATTTCTCTTAGAAATATTCAAGTTCTAAATCCGCTACGACATTTTATTATTGAATACATGTTTTTACTGTGTCGTTTGATTAATACATCAACAAGTCGTTGTTTTGCAATAGTTTCAATTGGAATTTAGTTTTATACACATGCCAGCAATACGCATTGAATAAATGGTCAAAGACCGTAAGGATAGTAATTGGAACACTTAAGGCTAAATTTTAATTAATAATTAGCATAAAATAGTCTTTCTATAAACCCTAATATACTATAAATGTTAGCAATAATGTAATTTATATATAAAAATATCAAAAAGTCTACTATCTAGTTATTTCTTTCAAGTTTATACGTCGTTCTTAAAATAAAAATAAATTTTATAGTCGCCTGTATCACAAAAACTACTAACAACATTTGTGGGAACCTTTATACACCGAAAGGGGGTAGAAAAAGGGTCAATAATAATTGATAAAAATTTCATTAAGAGAAATTAAAAAAATAGTGCAGTAAATTATTGTATATACATAAATGATCATTTTTTTCTTTATATACTCAAGTCTATTTGATTGCTGTTTATTTGTAATCAAATTTGTATTTCAAACAGTCTTAAATATTGGCGGAACCGATTACCCGCGGTAATTCTGTAGGTACATAACTTCCGTTTAATGCGGTTTGCTGGAAACCTTAAAAAAAAATACCCGGATTGAAAATATCGCGGCTTTTCATTAATTTGTATATAATACGATTATTTTCGAATACGTAGCACTGTGCTTCCCCAGAAACTATGCTTGTTTGAGATGAGTTACTGCAGGTTTCTGGTGAGAGCCTTACCAACAACGACCTTCAAGAACTGGCAGAACAAGGAATTGAAGAACGCAAAAATAATGATTCTGAAGACGATGAATCAAAAGAAGGAGAGGAGTTTTGGGTGCGATCGCCTGCCACCAACATTTGCTCGTTTAGCTCTCTGTGTTTAGGAACGCATCTAAAGCGCTAAACGAGGTCTTACTATATACTAATCTGTAAAAGTACACTAGAGTCTAACCTCAGGCTGAAATTTACAATTCGTGCAAAATTTGTGAACGTCGAAATTACGTATCCTCCAGGAAAGGTTGAATATCAGTCGTTTCCATCTAAACTTTCATTTTATTTCGAATTGTCTAAATATTATTATTTATAATTTATTATTTTCATAAAATTTATGCATTTTGACATTTGTTTAAAAATGCTTACCTTATTTGTACCAATATGAATGTGCCTTTAAATGTTCCATTTTCTCCTTCTCATTATTGGCTTCATTTGCTAAAATAAAACATAATAGATTTAGTATTTAATATATTTGTATTTAATGTCCGTAATAATGTAAAAAATAATCCTTTTTGAATTATATTTTTGGTTGATAATGAATATATTATTATTTATTTTATTATGATCTGTAATGAATACAGTTTATATTTCTTCTGCATATATTTTATGAATAAATAATTATTAATTGCAAATAATTATTTATAATATATCTATGGGAAAGGTAAATAAAAGCACTGGAAAACGCACAAATTCTAGAAATACGTACGCTTTTCCACTCTTCTTTCATCTTAGTCATTTTCTTATTGGAGAGCATGTAACGACTTCATTGCTCGGCAAATTTACAGCGGAACACGATAATTAGTTTATCGATTGCGGGATTATATAAATCATTTAGTGCGCTTTGGCGGCGCGGAATTGGAACGGCTGTTAATTGCAAATAAATTAAAGCGCGCCTGTCCCTATACACGAAATACCAACCTGCGGATTAAAATAAAGAAAAAGAAACAAAAGAAACGAATAGAGGAAAAAAAAAGAAGTAGACTTTAAACTATTGAAATGCGGGTATAAATTACAAACGGGCGAGAAGAGAATAATTAAATATCCATTAATTTGTGGTCACTGTGACAGCCACTTAGATTATGTTAGGTCTCCACGATATGCCACAATTGGTGTACGTTGCCTAATCTTAATTCTCTTGTGTTATTTATGACGAAAACACAGTTGCTGGCCTCGCCGGCCGAAACCACTGCTATTCGCATTACCAATTGCAACTTCATTATCTTTTATTGCCCATTGTTGTAATACGGAGAAGTGTTTTTCTGACAAATTATAAATATTAATAATATCAGAAAAACTTCACCACGTTCTACTTTTGGTGTTTCACCAATACATAATCTATACATCAACAAAAACTTCCTATTTGTTTCATAGATAATTCAATATTTATTATAATATTATTGTTTTCTTTAATTTTAAATGTAAATTAATTAATTTACTAAGACTAATAGCTTTTAGATTATCCAGAAGTTAGTAGTAAAATATGTTATTAACTACTATACCAGTTTAAATAATATAATTCAAAATTAGTTGAAATAAGTTATTAATCTAAAATAACTGTTAATCTATACAACATTAAAATAAATACATACGCAATTTAATATATTTTTTTTATTTTTTCAGTATTTTTTTATAATGTTATAAAATATAACATTATAAAACAACACTTCGGAAAATGATCAGCAGTGTAATAAATCACAATGCCTTCAACAATTTTAATTTATAAATTTTCGTTTAATTGATAAATAAATTATTGTGTTTTACTATTAAGACTTTAAATATCTATAGTGGTTTTTATTGATATACGGAAATAATAATATTTTTGTCTTAAAGGCAAATAACTAAAGTAATGAGTTCATAAAGAATTCTTAATATAATTGTATTAAATGTAACTAATTTATATATAAACGATAAGTTGTCCTAAATAAAATAACTAAACAAATCAGTATTTCTTGTATCTTGTTAATAAAGTAAATTTTATCTGATCTAATGATAACGCATGGAGGATTTCATATCTGCAACAAAACAATTTACAACATGATGAACTAAACAAAATGTATAAAACATATTTTGGAAAATTACAACACATACATATTTTTTTTGTTTTAAATTTCTAAATAAAATATACATGATTTTCTTATTATATCTAACGTAATTTTATAACATTATAAAAAGGTTAAGTAGTAGTTGTTCGTATAAATGATTCGTGACAGAAACCTTTAAGTGCTTTTTTTCATTCCTCAAATAGATGATTTCGTAACGTAAGTTTGGAAGGTTTCCTGAAGCGGACCAGGTATAATGTCAAACGCGGGTTTTTAGAATCATCCGCATCGAATACAGAAGCAATAGTAATCTCTACGTTTTGGTGCACGTCATATCTCGCGTGCATGTAAATGTATGTAATAATATTTTTCGCGTGTTTCGCAATTATCGTCATTACTTAAGATATGACCGATGACGGTGATAATAATAATACCGCGCACAACAACAACAAAAAACGTAACCCAAAATCGCATTATGTAAGCGAGCGATGAAAGCTTTCTGCGTGATCGACTGGTATTGGTATTGGCGTGGTGTCCGAGAATACATAAAAATTGCCCTCCGATTTAAAATGGTGAATGTCTCCCTACGTTATTACACCTCTTACAAATGCACCAGATTGTGACCGGAGGCTACAATCTGTTTCGCAAAATCCGTATCTAAATCGCGAGCAGTCAGGCCGTTTGCGCGGCGGCCACATTCCAGAATGAAACTTTTGCACAGCAAATCGTCTGTGAAAACTGGTTCACATTATTTATAATATTATCATAGCATCTATGGAACTTGTGGCTGTAGTATGGTGTGATGTGATATATTCCTACACTCCACTTCAATTAAAAATTTATATAATATATTTCATTTATTTTTTTTTAGTATTGGACTCTAAAGAATGAATTCATCAAATTTATGAATTTTACAATTTTAAATTACATCACAATATAAAAAAGAATAATTATTATAGTGATAATAGGTTATCTCAAGCCTATGGTTTCCCCACATAATAATGGAAAAGCGAGTTTCTACGAAAAACACCGGTACTTTTCAGTCATTAGTTTATGGAAAAGCAATTCATTTTTAGATAATTGCTGCAGATATAATATTGACAGCAGTATATTATTAGTATATTTATAAAAAATATTGACCACATTTAAGCTAAAAGGCTACCGACGGATGTCTATCTACCAATTCGCATTATTAAATAAATTTAATTAAATGCGATTGAAATAATCTGAACCAATGTGTTAACGATAAGTGATACAATTAATTTCATACAGTTTTGTATACTTTAATTCAGTGATTCCAAAGTGATCTATATCGACCCCGAGGGGTCTATGACAACCTGCAAGGGGTCTACGTCAACGAAAACAAAATTGGGGGTCCATGAAATGAAAATGGGGGTCCACGATAGTGTATCTCAACCAGTAATAATCGAAATCCCGACAATCAAAATCCCGACATTCGAAATCCCGACGTTCGAAATCCCGATATTCGAAGTTCCGACTATATCAAAATCTCAACAACCACAATCCCGACTGTATCGAAATCCCGGCAGTGTCTTTTATTATATATGACCGCCAAAACAGAACATTAATGAGTTATGTTGAGTTTTCGTACGTACTACCAACATACAAGTTTATTGCTTTATTACGATTATTTATTATTCTTTATCCTTTCTTCGTGCCACATTTTACTTTGAAAATGCAATTTCATTGCAGAACTTATAAAATACTAAAAACATAATATCACACAGGTTTTGACAAATATGTATAAATTTCAAGTTTTATGAACCGTAAATAAAAATATAAAAGCAATTGCTGTTATTATCAATAAATGTACTTCTATCAGTTCGATTCAGGACACGGAGCAGTACAGACGTGTTGATAGCAGACTAGTGATAAGTTATTTCTGTTTTTTGGCTTCGTTTGGAGAATTGTGTGTGTGCTGCGTAATTGCAGCACATTCATTATCTTGAAACTTCTTGCCCTTCGGAGACCACGGGTTCCGGATAGGAGCAGGGAAAGCGGAAGGTCGGAGGGACCGAAGAAAGAATCCGCAAAAAAACTACTACAACGAAAACCAAAAATGGCAGTGGTGAGGTCTTCAAAACGCCACAAGAACCTGCTATTTCAACTGATAAGAAGTATTTTTCAAACAAAAAATCTCTGAATGTTTTCAAGATAAACGTGCGCGAGGCCTCACAAGGATAGCATAAAGCTATCAACTATTTACGGATATACTGTGGTCTCGCAATTTTAATGAATGAATTATCCAAGCGTGATGAACCTGCACAAGCTATTGAAAGCTGATAGAAAATGTTATCTATCAATTTGGTGCGATTACAAAAATATTGTGTATATTCTGAGCTTAATTCGTGAAAATTGTTAAAGCTTGGTTGGGAAGTGATATCGCATGATCATGTACCATCAGATTGCTTTATATCGAAGTTTGTAAAACTATTTGAAATCACACTTAGTTCAATTTTTTTTTCTGATAAGGACCAGCATTTCTATGTGCGCATCGCATCGTACAAATAGAAAATATATAATTGATTAAAAAACATTCTCTGTATATAAAACAAGAGTTTTATGTCCAACTAAAAAAGTAAACGTACTCAAATGAAAAACGTTGTTTTAACACTAAAAATGTAGGACTAGCGCTAGAGCCAATATTGTTAATATAAATTAAGCCAATGTCAATGATAATATATATTAATTTATAGTTTTATGAACTAGCACACTGATTTATTCCCCAATTTTTCTAGAGCAGCGATCGGCAAACTTAATTATTAGGAGAGCATATTTTAGATATGCGTGAGTATGCCGGGCACTGCAGAAGGGAGGGATAATATTTAAATCAATTTTTCGTTTAGTTGTTGTACGACTATTTTTTTATTGGTTTATTACCATCACAAGAACAGCCAGTACATCCTTGACATCAATCAAGGAAGACTTTTTGCTTAATTCATCATTGTTTCCTAACTGAATTTTTCGTTGTGCGTGCTGTTTTCGTCTTCTTATTTTTCAGAAGTTCTTTCGTTTTGCAAACCATTTTATTTCTTTTCCTGCTAGATGATGGTGCGTCATAGTTTTCTTCTATATACCTTTTTGGTCTTTTAATTGAAGATCTTGTCTTCCGCTTCGACTTTTTCGCACTTAATTCTTTGCTCTTGTCGTGCATTGTTAAGCCCATACTCCTTATGAAACTAATCTTGTCACGAGCAACATCATTCAATTTCGATGGTTGCTCTTTATTCTTTTCCATTTCGACTTCCATTTCGTCTATCCCTTTCTTTCGTTCCTCAGTAACAGTCAGCTCGTTGTGCATGACAATTATCGCGGATTTTGCGGCAGATGTTTTTACTGACAATATATTTGTATTGACGGATTGAGGGTTTGCAAAGTTGTGTGAACTATTTATGAAGAAACCGACCCTGCGCAGATACTAACTGCGCAAGTTTGTGTGAGCCAATTATGAATAAGCTTCTCCATTTTGAGGACCGATCCTCTTATTACCGACCGAAACCACTTATGAGTGGTTAATACCATACTCGCCAGAAAACTTATCTTGTCATTAGCAACATCAACTAATATGGACGGTTGCTCTTTATTCTCTTCAGCAAAACTATTCTTATTTCTCAATCTCGATTTCCATTTCGGCTATCTCTTTCTTCGATTCTGCGATCCTCTTGGCTATATGCTTTTTCTCGTTCGGCGTTTTACAAAGCTTTTGCTCTTGTAAAAGTTCATTTATCAATAGTACTTCCTCAGTAACATGATCCTCGTTGGGCAGGACAGTTGCCGTGGATCTTGCAGCAGATTGATGGTTTGCAATATTGTGAGAACTATTTATGAATTAGTACATAACATTAAGTGCTATTTATTTCATAGATTCATACAAAAAAAATAAGAAATATGTAAAGCGAAGTTTTGTTACATTTATGAAAAACTTAAGCTTTTGTTAAAACTCACCCTGCGCAGATACTAAATCCATTTTGGAGATTTTTCTTGGTTCAGTTTTTTTTGCTGATAAGAACCAGCAATTTTATGAACGCATCGTACATCGACTATTTTTTTTTTTGGTTTATTACCATCACCAGAACAGCCAGTACATCCTTGACATCAATCAAGGAAGACATTTTGCTTAATTCATCGTAGTTTCCTAACTGAATTTTTCGTTGTGCGTACTGTTTTCGTCTTCTTATTTTTCAGAAGTTCTTTCGTTTTGAAAACCATTTTATTTCTTTTCCTGCTAGATGATGGTGCGTCATAGTTTTCTTCTATATACCTTTTTGGTCTTTTAATTGAAGTTCTTGTCTTCCGCTTCGACTTCTTCGCACTTAATTCTTTGCTCTTCTCGTGCGTTGTTAAGCCCATACTCGAACTAATCTTGTCGAAATTGGTTGATATTGCAACCAATTTCGATGGTTGCTCTTTATTCTTTTCCATTTCGGCTATCCCTTTCTTTCGTTCCTCAGTAACAGTAAGCTCGTTGTGCATGACAATTATCGCGGATCTTGCAGCAGATGATTTTACTGACAACATATTTGTATTGACGGATTGAGGGTTTGCAAAGTTGTGTGAACTATTTATGAAGAAACCGACCCTGCGCAGATACTAACTGCGCAAGTTTGTGTGAACCAATTATGAATAAGCTTACACCATTTTGAGGACCGACCCTACGCAGATACTAAATGCGCAAATTTTCTTGAATGTAAGTTAAATGTATAATAAAACCACTATATAAAAAAATGGTACAAATCAATAAAAAAATATTGAAAGAATTAAAGACATAAATAATTCAAGTATTTTGGAGCAAAATTTACAATCAGAATATTAATATCATATTTTATAGAAGCTTTTAATATTGATCTAAGTTTTTAAATATATTCAAGTTTATTCTGAATTTTCACCAACTAATATACTAATTTTATAGTATAAATCATCATAAAGTATGTAGTTATGTTTGAACTAGGGTTTATACAAAAACCGACTTAAATAAGCGGTTTTCTTCCAGAGTAGTTGAAGGGGAAATTTATATTGAGTTTGTTTCCCACACACAAAGTTGAAAAAATGTTTTTTTTAACTAGAGAATTTGTAATGTGTCATTTTGTTGGTTGTTATCTTTTATGGAATGCAATTATTTCCGACACACATATTGTGAAGCCGCTAATTTCTAAAATCTAAACCAGTGATTCCCAGAGTGGTCTATATCGACCCCCAGGGGTCTATGACAACCTGTAAGGGGTCTACGGCAGCGAAAAAAAAAATTGGGGGTCCATGAAATGAAAATGGGGGTCCACGATAGTGGATCTCAACATACACCGATAGTACATATTTACAAAACAACATACCCGTTACTTATTTATATATATTTATACTTATGGTATATAGCAAGGAAATGTTTAATTTCATCGCTGTTACCAATCTCATAACGAAAAAAAGAAACAGACTAAACTCATTAGCCGAGGAGATTTAAGATTAAACCTTACAAAATTGNNNTTAACATGTGTTTTTACTTTAAGTTTTTAACACTAAACTTCACTACAGTTAGAAATTTACAAAAAATCAATATCAAGTAAGTAGGGGTCTACCCAAAACCGAAAAACATTGCAAGGGGTCTACGACACAAAAAAGTTTGAGAACGTCTGATCTAAACTTATAAATGAAGATGTTTGCATATTTATATTTTACGATATATATTTCAGTAGATTTCTTTCTTCATGCAAAAGAACATCCATCAAAAATTATATTAGTCGAAGTGGTATTGTTTCGCTGGTGAATGGAAGAAATCAACCAATGCTAACCTAAGGACACCTACAGTTAAGTTCGGCTTTTCTCTCAAGAATCTCAAGACGATGATAAATCCCTCGGATGTTGCATCCGTGGCAAATTCTAATTGATCAGCTACCGCTACAATAAGGACACATTCTGTTAAGCTCGCATTTTCTGCTATGAATCGACCTCGAGCACCAGACTTCCTCACAATAAACTTTCTTTCCATTTCGCTCGCTGTTGATGCAGCACTCCTGAAGCAATTCTCAATGTGATGGAAACTTAATAATAATCTAGTCCATGTCGATCTTATACACTGGATCACTTCTGCATTTCCTTTCAACCTTTAGTATTGGCATCAACTGGTGTTTCACTACCTCGACCTCCGGTTTACATTCTTCTTTTAATTCAGCGAAATCCTCATGTTCGTCGACACTCTCATTTAACTCATCAGAAATCTTTTTTGATTCAACACTATCTCTTGATTTGTCCTTACAAGAATCAAAGTCCTGAAATTTACTTCTATTTCTGTAATTACAATAACCAATTAGGTTCACTGACACATAACGTTCTTCTGGAAGTACAATTGATTCTTTGAAATGTTTGCTTTCATCCAATTAACTCTTTTTATTTGTTGCATTGATCATTCATTTAAAATACTGCACAATGCCTCCCACTTGCTTGTAGTGAATGCATCAAATCCTCATTTACCAACAATTTAGATTTTGCCTTTGGTGAGATAGGTATTTTCATATCTACTGTACTTAAAAATGTTTGCGTTTGAAAATATTAAAATATTCATAATTTTACTATAGGACTTAAAACCAACGACTGGAAGATACAAAGCCTTGTTACTTTGAGTATCCGCCGAACGATCTGAACAAACGTTCCGGGTAAATAGAAATACAGGGCATGACCAAAATCATATGACCTAACCTCACTCTTCGAAAATATTACTCTGGATATCTGATCAATGCTTTCTTCTCTACGTTACTTGGTACTCTCACCACACACATAATTATTTTATTTGATTAGGCACTGGTATACGGTTCGAATTCACTAATGTTTTGGACGAAGGACCAAGTTGCGCGGGTAAATGGAAGCAATTGTTGGGGTTTTAAAGATGGCGTTTATTTTACTTACATCACTGTTAACATTATACATAGTTGTTTCTATCAATATATGACAATATAATATACTTGCTTTAAATATATTCTAGAAATTATGAACTCTTCTTTTTACAAAAAAAATACTATATAAATACTAATAGTAAAATAAAACACATCTACAATTTCAATTTTCAAAATTCATTAACAAATATATAAAAAATCTCGAAAATCAATATATACATGTCGAATATTCAGGACTACTCCCGAGTGAGGCGTTTGGAGAAGCCATTATTACAAATAACCACTAACAATAGTTATTAAACTTAGTAAACTAATCCTTCTGCAATCTTAGAGCTAGTGATCTACATCAGCGTTAAGTCTCAGTAACTGTGGCCTTCAGTTTACCAGTCTGAATCTCAATCTGAATCTCAATCTGAATCCTTCGGCTGAAGTATTCCACTCCCACTCCTCCGGGAGAAATACCCTCCTTCCCAGAAGACCCCGAAGATGTGCTGCCCCGATCATGCAAACATGTCCATTCTTTTTCTCCCAAGTGCTGACAATTTTATTTGGCAGACTGACTCTTTGCATCTCTGCCACGTGTGGACTACGATATTTGGCCAGGTGCTGTTGTCTTAGATACTCCGACATACATATAATCTACCACAAAAGTAACAATCGATAATATCAATTAACTCCTAAATTACTCAGTCATACACTTATTTTTTGGCTTTTCTTGCTGAAGACAGTTATTCTAGAAATTTATTGAAGATATCATTGGAGTCAGCCATCCATCGATTATTTGTTGATTTATTCGTTTATTACCATCACTAGAACAGCTAGGTACAAAGTTTTAAAATTAACAACAAAGAAGTAGCTAGGATTGCGAGCTAGGTTCAAAAACCTTTTTTTAGTTTAAAAAGACGGTTATATAAATTTCTTCAAAAACCGGTTTTTAGAAACCAGTTTTTACCGACAAACCCTAATTTTAACAGCATCTATTTGAACTGAAATACATTTTAAAGTAGAGATATCCGTCGTATATACTTTTATAATACTGTTACTCAAACCTCTCACAAGAAGCCAATACCCATACGTCGTCATACGTAGGCCATGTTTTCAATTCTTGAGAATGCGCAAACAAGCCAAAGTGTTATTCAGTGCATATGTTTTGGGACGCCATTTTAACAAGCGCATCCACACTTATTAACCTGAATTAGGCTGAATTGTTCTGATGATATTAAATGAATTGCAGTTTGTTCAATACCTGGATTATTTTGTAGTATTTGTGTTCCATTTTTCAGTTATCCCAGTTTGAAATACGATATCTCAATGTGGTATAGAAGAAATAACATAACATAACCTATATTTATAATAGTTTGTTTTTCTGTACAAGAATAAATTATATTTCTTTTTGGTTTGCCTGTATTGATTTCGGTTTTATTTTAGAAATTCATCTCAATAATTTACAGACATATTTATTTCCATATCCATTCTAGTGCCATAGGTTCGGGGAGATGTTAAGTTTTGTATTTTAAGACTATATACAAACAATTTGTTGATACAGGTATTTTGGTATCCACTCTAGTGCCCTAGGCTCGGGAAGATGTTAGGTTTTGTATTTTAGTATTATAAATAATTTGTTGATATGGGTACTTTCATATTTTTTCGGATGTTGTTCAATTTGCTAAAGTTTTGGAATATGTATCAAGAGAATCATTAAAATGTATTTCAGTTGAATGGATGTTCCATTACCAAAACTATTGCGTCTCTCATTAAACATGAGACGTGATTGGCGCAAAACTGAAGATCTTAATGTCACAAATGAATCGTCTGAAAATTGTATAGTACTTGCAGTGCACTAGACATCACTCGTAATTAAGTTATTTAAGAGGATCCGAAAAATACAGCTAATGAGACATAGAATATGAAATCTGCCATTAAACAATTAAACATGAGAGTGATTGCGAAAACTGAAGATCTTAATGTGTCAAATGAATCGTTGAAAATACTTTAGTTGTTGCAGTGCATAAAACATCACTTGTAATAATAAAGTTATTTAATAGGATCCGATTAATGCAGCTGCTGAGACATAGAATATGAAATTAGAGAAGTATGGAACTTGCATTAACAGGTTATTACATAACAGGTTTATCTGGGCCCGTTGATTGTTCAGTTAAGCAGTTATGGATAATGTGGGAGACCAGATAGAATAATGTAGATTTGATGATGTTCGAGAAATTCTTTTACATTATAAAATTTTCTGTCACGTAATTTACAATTTCATTAAATAAGCATCCCCTATAATCAATATGAAAGAGGATATAATCAACACCAGGGAATATTTTTAAAAAATTAAAAATAACGGTCAATGAATTTTGCTATGCTTTATGAATTTCATAGTTTTTACTGATACAATAGTTAATTAAATCTGAATTCAATTTTTAAATGTTCATGTGACTGCAATACAATCATTAACACCAAATTTGTTCTATTAAATGGCAAAGCTTTCTAATGATAAACGTCTAAAAATGGAATTATTGTCGTGTGAAAGAAAAGAAATAGTTTGCGTGGGTCTGCGAAAGTCATCAATATTATATTTATTATCATTGTTTTTTATCTTAATTCGTATAAATTAAACATTTGATTTATGTTTCGGTTACGTGAATACTCGTAAATTCAATAAATAGTCGTTGAAAATCGAAGTATCCGCGTCTAGACCATGTATTATATTTATGACAAATATGTGTAGATTTGTGAATATAAGGTATAACAAATAATTTAACAATTATATTTATTTTTACCTATAGAGAACTTTACAATTAATTACATATATGGAACATTCATTTTGAAGTCTATACTGAAGTCATATTAAATTTTAGATGTGGAATAGTATGTAAAATAATTCTTTTTAAAAAATCGGAAGGAAAGATGAGCCCAACACTCAAATTTCAGACGAAAATACTTACTAGTTAATCGATAATGTATTTTTGCCAGTTATAGTAAATTATCTATAGGTTAATAATTATAAAAAAGTACAGGTTCTGTTTGTTACATAATAATACTGTACGATAAGATGTTTCAATCGTTGAATTATTAATAGGTCGTTGATATTTTAACCAAACATTAATTATTGTTAATGGCATATTACCTCACAATGTGTAACGTCGTACTACTTTAACTAATAATGTGGCAAATATAAATTAAAGAGTAAAAAAGGCTATGTGCATCGCAAATGGAGACCATTCAATATCCTCATTATCAAGATTGACAGTATTACGTAATTCCGCGGCATTATTATAGCAAATCTCTACAAATGGAGTTGCCAAAACAAATTAAGTACATTAGTTGCGTTACATAAAACTGTAAATTTCGTTTTTTTTTTGTGTACTACATATCGGACATATGTATTTATGTGGATAGGTTTTGTGAATATTTTCGAAAGTAAATCTACCGATACTATTTCATTATTAAACGGCTCAATGTCGCAAGAGGTAGGCCGCTAATTAACGCGGCACGCGATCACTTCTATTCCTCTTTTACTGCTCAATGCAATTCATGCAACATCATGAAATTTAACGGCATTCTTCAATTCATACCGATTATGCTCTACGCAATTTCAATATATAATTTTTGTTTTCTATTTCACATTTTATTCGATACAAATACTGCGTTAATATTTTATATTTCTATATGATGAAATGAATACTGCTCTAATAAAAAATAAAATAATACAGCTTAAAATCTCTTTTTATCAACTGAATTACTATATATATTATAATGTATACATTCTTTATAAGGAATGTTTTTTTTTTGATAATTTGTACTTCTTATGGTAAAAATAGTAAAACATAAAATATAATTCTTTATAGCAAAAACTTTTAATAAAATAAAACTTTAATAAGTAATGAAATTATAGTAGCTCAAAACCATTTCTTTTGCAAGTTTTCCACCAATAATTTAAATCAAAATTTTGGAGAGTTAAAAATTTTGAGTTGAAATAATTTGTCAAGGCCTTTAAGAGTGAAAGAACGAAAGACTTACAGTTGCAATAGCTTCTTCCTCTTCAGCTTTCTCTTGCTCTTTCATTTCTAAGAAGTCTTCTTTCGTGAGTTCTTCAATAAAACCATTTACATCAGAGACATTCAAACCCGATATGAACAACGATCACGATTGTTAATAGGATGTATAAACTCAATTGGCTCTTAAAAACTATAGAGAGAGAGAAAAAATATGACAAAAAAATATATTTGCATTACAATTTATGCTCGCAGCTTCTGTTTATAATTAACATTTTAAATTGAATTATAATTAATTAACATGGATTTCTAAGTTTAAATTGAATATAAAAAAATATATCTTATTAGCTACTTTTGAATCATTGATGAGTAAATAACATGGTTTTATAAATACAATTTGAATTACTATTGCTCATCTATCATAAATTCTGTATTAATTATTAGTTATTACTGTTATATTCATTATTATATATGAAGAGAAAAGTGAACAGAGTAAGAATTAATTCTATCAAGTTAATGAAAGCTCAAGGTTAAAACTAATTATGACTTTTAATTAATGCTATATACAAAATGTCAATTATATTTTTTTATATCTTCAAAATAATCAATTTAGATGCTTATGTAATATTTATTTACCTGTATCTTTTTAGTTATATTACTTGCACCGCTTTCAGTAACTGTTTAAATTATTTTTTTAATATATTATTTTTTAATACACATGTATAAATTTATTAATTAAATAAAATATCCAATAACTAATAGCATTCTACTCTTATTTGTTTATTTTATTATTAAAAATATATTTTAGAATAAGTTACAACATTCAAATTTGAATATTGTTTTAATATCTGAACCTGCGTTTCTTCAACCTGTTTTCCGTGGGTGCCGGTGTGCAGAAATTTCCTACCGGTCCACGGCAACATGAATTAAGTTTAAATTTTCATAAAATTTAATTTTATATGATTAAATTATTTATTTTTACTATCTATATTAGATTTTATTTCTCATCCGGGTCTGCGAAATGTTTCTCATATTTTTACAGATCCGCAGGTATAAAAAGGAGTGGATTTTGACATTTGTCATCTGCTTTTATTGAGTCGCTACACAAAAGAACAACGTATTGTTATATATAGCCATTTGCAGCAGTTGAATTTTATGCATATTATTATATTGATTTTTTTGTAATTTATTGTTGTAATAAATATTATAATTATTATTTGTATTCAGTACTTAAAAGTAAAACCTCCATTACAGGGCACGTAAAAGCAATAATTTATTTTTTCAATTTTTTATCTGATCTCTGCAATAATAGAGCTTGTAGATGACACCAAGGTTGAAATGGTTGCAACAAAATGTTAACTAAGAGAAATAATTTACGAAATGATCACTTCAGTTTACATGTGCAGAACTTAATAATAATCCAACGAAAAAATCAATTAATTGGAAACTGATATCTACTGGGAAATATAGAATGCGTTTTTTTTATTTTATAATTATAATAAATAAACAAATTTCTTGAAACACTCATAGACAAACAAATTAAAAACTAAACCTATTTATATAATCATAATGAAAGTAAAAATAATGAACGGTTACAAAGGGCATTTGTAATTCACCTGACTGACAAAGTCAAAAAATAGTTGCAAGGTAGATAATTAAATTATTTAAGTGTCCAGTTATTTGTTAATCTTTTGCGGTTCTGTGTTGGGGCAGCCCCGACAATAAAATCTCTTTGCTGAAATTAAGGCAGTGCTTTGTAACCAGTGTGCCACGGCACACCAGCGTGCCTTGAGCCGATACAGGTGTGACGCGGTCAAATAAGACATTACATAATCAGCATGCATGGAAATTGTTCGACTTATGCATGGGCCCAATGAAGATATGGAAGTGAATGAAGTTTTGTTATCTATCTATACTATTAAAAGACGTATTCACATTGATTAGAAAACTGACATTGACTGAATTTTTTTTTTTATTTTTATTGTCGAACCGGAAAATCGTGAACCGTAATTTTTGCTCATTTGGAAAACTGACATAGAAAATTCTAATTACGGTTAATTTCGGTTCAATTTTATTTTGTTTTTCATTAAATTAATTCATAAACGCTTTCGTGTATGCTCTTTGTTGGTAGTGTGCCGGTGCTAGTGTTTTGGTTTATAAAATCATTCGAAAAAAAATAGTTTTTCGACATTGTGTTGGTCGGTCTATTGTGAATAGAGTATATAAAATGTAATTATGGAACAATAATAATATATACATATGAAAAATAGAAGAATGATAAAAAAAGCAGCGGAGTAGAACCATAGTATGATTCAAAAAAAATAAATTAAATGTGGATCTAGCCAAACATTTAATTCTGCTTCAGTAGAAATTTGATCACTATTTTTATTCTAAAAATAAGGAATAATAAATTCTACGGAAGCAATGTATCTGCAAATTCGAGAGGAATTTATAGAATTTGTAGTCTGCGTCGTCGGAACAACAAACGCATTTCTTTGTTTACACTACTACTATACATTATGCGAAAAATAAAATAGGACCTACTGAGCATTCTGGTGAAAATAAAATCTATTTCAAAGAAGAAATTGATGTAAATAATATTTAAGTTTAAAAAAAAAAAATTAAAACACATAGAAATAAATATATCTTACGACCAGTGATTGCAAACCTTTTCAGATAGGTGTTTCAAAATTCGGAAACGTAATATTTGTAATCTTGCGGACCATACAAATAATATTCTAAGGGCAGAAAGGGCAATAGCCCTTTCAAGCAGTGGACTTTTATGATATTTATATTATAATATTGTATTGAGTTTCTTATTTTGTAATTTTACTGTTTCAATAAATATTATTATTATTATTATATCCTAAATATGAAATGATACGCATACTTGTTGTCATATTGAGTCTTTTATAAACATGATACATAATAAGGAAAAAAACATCTAAAAAAATGTTTCACCGCTTCATTTTTAAATCTCGAAAATATACATTCAGCTCTAACATATTAAATGGATTTTTTTATCATTTAATATTTGCATATTTTTATAATCAGTTTATAATGATTTAATAAATGTAATAAAACATTACATGAAATTAATTTAAAATTATTGACATTATTGATTGAAAAAAATATATATGAAGATAATAAATTAACACTTTACCTCTTTATGCAAATGATATTCAAATAAAAGAAAAAGTCCATAAATTGTGTATTTCCGTTTTCATTTTCCGATGAAATCAATTTACGGACGCCTGCGTTTCGTGAATCTTCCTTATTTATGTATAATGTTCCTTTTTATTATTATTCCTATTCTCTTTTAAATATCAAACGTTTGATGAATATTCAGCGGTTGCATTTCAAATTATGCAAATAAAATGGCAAACATAAAAGAAATGGTAATAAGCCGTAGAATTACGTCGGCCGCAAGAAAAGAAAGCAGGCGAACGAACGTACGAACGCGAAGCAATGCGTTTTCGTTACTTCTCTTTCATCTTTTTTTTGGCGAAACTAGAAAGCATTTAATTGGATGCACCGTAGGATTTTCGCATTAACCTTTTTCTTCCTGGTTTTCGGCCACAGATTTACATATTGATTTATATAAATTTGATATTCGGTATGAAATATTTATTGTTATTAATTAGCAACATCGGTTACGATTCCTTTTACGTAATTAACCGCACACTCGGTCCGTTACATTAAAAGAAATGTAATATAATCGAATGGTATAAGTGTATATAAGTTGTATCGTATTTAATCGCTTTAGGAAACATTAACCATTTAGGAAAGTCAAATCATTGAATATTAATTGTATTCCTAAACGCTCATTTTTATCTCAATCGAATGCATAATTTGTATACACGATCAACGACACACACATCTATATGTGAACATAAACACTGTCAGAAGGATGAAGAAATATCTCGTGGGATTTTAGGTTTATTTCTGGCCAGAAGCGACTGTCGACCATAATATTAAATTTAAAAAAATATATGAATATAATCTTGCCTTTGCAAAATACACTTTTTGAAAGTTAATTGTGAAATATTTTAGTTATTTACTTTTCTTAATTGTGACTAATTGCCTTCACGTTTTCTTGCTTCGCATTTTCCACCTTAATTGGAATGCAGACGACAAATGGGCAAAAACTTCGAGGACATTTTTACCGTCCCGGAATCGGGATAAATTGGATGACCAATTCAGTTTCTCAATGAATAATTGCGAATCGGCACGATCCGTAATTAGAAGTTATGCAATGGTGCGCGCTTTTGACATTTTCAAATCAACGAGGAATACGAATATGGCTGGCAGCCTCTATATAGGTTGCTCATCCATCATAATCAATTCTTTCATTACTATTAAATTGCTTTTATTTTAACTATAGTTACATTCTAAAAGCGAAAGAAGATGATCCGTATTCCTTGAACACAATATTCGTATTTCGTGATTTTGCTATCAACATTGACCTCTATACAAATATATACCTATGATTTGGAATCTTTCAACTGTAAACTGTAATCAAATTTCAGTTGCTGCAAATTATGATAATAACTAGGTAACAAAATAGTTGCTGTAGTCAAATTGATAGCCAGTCAAATGCGAAAAAACAAATTTCTACATAGAAATTAATGATACACGCTACTAAATAATTGCTTAATTTCATTTAAATATTTTTTCATTTAAATTACATATGACTAAAGTACATATGACTTTATAAACTCTCAATATAATTCATTGCTACAATTATAATTGAAGTATTAAATATACATGCTTCTAAATAAACTTTAGTAGAGTATAATTAAGTAAACATACATTTCTTTTATTGTAGATTTTCACTTTTAAGCATTGCGGAAGTCTTGCAATATTTATTTTGCATAAGCCTTTTAATTTTTGTAAATTTCATTAAAACATTTCTTGTAATTTCCGTATTTGAATTAACTAATTATTTTATTTTCAAGGTTTCTTCTGAAAGGTAACATCAAAATTGAGATCTTTGCAAATATTTCTGTTTTCAAGAATAATTATTGTTGGAATTTTTTATGTGATAATACAATATAATTATAATTCGAATCGCAATTTCTTAAATTCACTGAGTAACTATATAATAATAACATTTATTGTAACAAATCATACTACATACTCAAAAATAATAACATAATATAACAAGAAAATAACAAAAAAGAACAAATCTATTTGCTACAAAGGGCTATTGACCATAGGTCTTTCTGCTCAAACAATATATTTGAAGAATTTCGTTTCTTCATTTCACTTAACTTTAACTTAGATATATAACTTAATTCGATAAATATCATTGACATTGAGTAAAACCGTTACATCCAATAATTTTTACGTCCATTTATAAATCACCAATATCTGAATATTACTTTCTCATCTTTTTTCTATTGAACTATTATTAAAATCCTTCCATTTACAAATTCTCAGTTTTACATATTCTCACCAATTTCTTTTAAAAAGAAACATACACATCTCAAACTCGTATTAAGTTAGCTTCATCACCTTCATTATAACGTTTAATTATTGCATACTAAGCTTATTTTAATATTTACTGCTGCGAAAGGAAAGAAATCTTTCTGTCAATTTACAGTCATTCACTTATATATTTGTTAGTTAATAACTATATTATTTATGTATTTTAATAATATTCACATATGTACTACCATTTTATTATACAATTGGCATATTGAATAAATATTATCAATAATCGTAATATTGTATCTCCTCGCTTCCGCATTTAAATATTGTATCAACATATCGCAAATACACCATAAAATAGCAATATAAATAATGATAATAATTTCTATTAAATCTATCGTGCATATGTAAACCCGGCATAAGTCTAGTTGTCAACCATGGGAGCAGTTCTTTTTTTTATTATTCAATTCTGACATATTTGACATAATTCCATTAATCACTTTCTTCTCTCTATATCACATATGTGATACTTCCTTTTTAATCATCGTCTCCGTTGTTCGGTAGTGATTAATCCTTTGATGGCCCCGGTAAGTTGATCAATATATTAACAGCGATATCACCCTTCCTTTCTTCCCTGACATTTGACACTGACAGGTGAAGTTATCCGAATGGAATGATCAATTGGCTTTTTGTGTGAATGTGCGCCGTATCTTTATTCTTTTGAATGAGAGCGGTAGTCGAGATCTCGTCTGCTGGAAGAAGGTGATGATTGTGAGCAATTTGCCGATGGAGAAAGTAACGGGAATATCAATGTGTATGAATGTGTGTGTGTGCATATGAGTATGCGAGTGTGTCGTGTGTGTTTACGTATCTTGTTCGCGAGAGGGCGAGGCCCATAGCCGTTAACAGTTCCACCGTTTCGGAAGTGATTCCCCCCCTTGTCTCGTGAATTACGTAACTAAGAATACCGATCGGACGGTAGACTATTCCGTAAGAAGAAGAAAACGAGATTTTCTATACATAATTGATTGTTAATTAAGAAACTATGTGGTAGTAATTAGCGGACGACAGTAACTTTTATTTTAAATGATCTGGTATTATGTTAAATAGCCATCTATCATTTTAAACTAATTATCATTTTATTTCAGCTATTATTCAGCTTATAACATTTATACATCGGTTCTAAAATTATAAAATAAAATCGAGAATAAACTGCAATATGGAATTTACCAAAATGTGATAGAAAATGAATAGAAGTTAAATTATATTAACAAGTGGATTATAAAAAAAATAAAAACAGACAGAACATAAAATACAAGTAAGAAAAATAAAATACTATGATAATATATTCAAGCTGTGAAGGAAATGTAAGGAAAACAGGGCAAGAAATAAATAGGATGCTGGGGGAAAAGTAAGAGTTCGCAGGAAATATCCAGCTGAGATCTGGAGATGACATGTTACAAAAGGGCAGGAGATCGCTAACACTAAAAAATACTTCTGCTCGATTGGAGAGGAGCTCGCAAAAAAAAAATCAGATCGAACGGGGAATAAAGACACAAACATAAACATATCATATAAACACGTGAAAACAATAAAAATGGACAAAACTACTGAAAAATAAATAAAATAGATAATAGAGTCATTCAACAATTAAATATGTAAAACAGTAAATAACGCACAAATTAGTAGACTTAACAGATCAAATTCTGAGTTCCGGCAACTACCCGGACGTACTAAAAAAAGCTACAATAACACCAATTTTTAAAAATAACGAAAAAGATAGACCGGAAAACTACAGGCCGATTGCGGTGTTTGCCAAAATAGTGAAAAAAATAATCCACAGAAGATTAAACGATTATATGAATAACAACAACCTGATTAATCGACGGCAGTACGGATTCAAGGAAATATCGAGTACGGTTGCGGTGCTGCTGGACTTGACTACGGAGATTAGAAGAATTCTAGACAGCCATATGAGTGCTGTTGCGGTGTTTGTAGATCTAAAAAAGCTTTTGACACGGTCCACAGAGGGAGATTGCTCTAAAAAATAAGGAGTATGGGAGTGGTTGATCAAGAGGCGGCGCTGTTTGAGTCTTACCTACAAGCAGGGCTCAGCGAGTCAAGATGATGGGTACCGAAAGCTCTTAAATGTGCAGCGGATAAGGGGCCCCCAGGGGGGAGTCCTTGCTCCTGCTCTATACAATATCTATATAAATGACATTGAGTTAGAGGAAAGCATACACATGTATGCGGACGACACATGTATTCTGTATGGGCACAGAGAGGAGACGGCGTTGCAGAACAGCATCAGCCCTTAAATATTTGGGCAGGATCATAAAACTTAAATAAAGAAACGGTTGTATTTTCCACAAGGTCAAACTATTTTCTCTCACGACATAACTACGAGATAATTCACGGTGTCCAGGAATTTTATAATCCCGAGACAAGACAATATGTTGGATACAAAATCACAGTACGAAGACATAGAACAACGAAAAACCAACAATCCCGTTCAAAATAACGGTTCCAATGAGCATGCCGAAAGAACCGAAGCTAATGTAAAAAATTGTATATAAATAAAAAAGTCTTAAAATGAGTAATACAATAGTTGTCAAATATACCAAAGTATATATCAAAGTATACATGATACTATATAAGAAATATGGTTTGGAACCATGACTATATTACTTTATTAAACTACATTTGTCGAAATATTTTAATAAATACAAGTTGCCAGCAAGTCTTGCAATACGTGCAGATTTTGTATTTAATTTAATTATAATAGATATTGTTTGTTTGCATGTTTATCGTTGCATAGATTTCAATTATCAAAGAGAATGTTGTTGTGAATTTACTCAATAAATAATGGGTGAAGTAAAAAGTTTTGAGCCTTTTGTCCCATACATCGAGACCAGATGAGACATACATGAGGCCAGCTGTATGAAAATGTTCCAAACGGTTTTCTGGCTAATCGTGCCGGTCCGACTCGATGATTTCCACGATTTTATCAACATTTTCGACGATTGACCAAACGTATCTCATCTTCGACGTCCTTATTACCAGAACGGAAGAGTTTAAAATGCCACAAACTCATCATCTACATCGCTGGAAATATTTAGAAGTTAGACTTCATTTTCATTATTAATGTATATATGTATTTTCATAAATTTGCTGACATTCGCTACAAAATTTCGTTAATTTTTTTCCAAATGAGCCACGTCATTTATTTATATTTCCTGGCCGCGTAAATTCAGTTCGCATATAAAAAATAACGCATAAATATATAAATATAGTTCTAATTTACACGTTAAAAAAAACTCGAACAAAACCGGTACCGAAAATTCAGAGAAGCCTGTAAATATAATATAATTCAATTTTGTAATTCCGCGTTTACATTAAATTAAGAAAAAATGTAGAAAATTATATATATAATTTATTGACAAAATCAATTAATTTCCTTCTATGCAAATATTTGTATGTGCCAAATACATGTATTTATTTCTGTTTATCTAATTAAATTATTAATGATGAATAAGCAATAAAGAAATAACTCATCAAAGTTTTTAGAATTATATACATATATAGACATACAGACTACATCTGATTATAAATGTTTCTTCTTGTAAGCGGAAAGACTACATTTTTATTTCTTTATTTTACTTTATTTGTATAAGTTATATAGTATATGTTTTATTAAGTTATAAAGAATGGAAACATTTTTTTTGACAATGATAAATATTCGATTTCCTTTTTATTACTAAATATTTCAAGCGTAAAATTAGAAAAGTATGAAATTATTTCATTCACTCTATTTTAATTTACATTGTTTATAAATTATTACGATTTGTCTTTACAAAATTTTCATATTATTCAAAATTTCAGGCTCAAATATAATAAACAAGTTTATTAAGTTAAAAACGCAATATTTTTTTTAATTACTAATCTTATATTTTTTCAAGTATTTTTGATACACGTATAACATATGTAATAAAGTCACATAAATATAATTAAACATTGGCTGAATAATGGGATCATTTATGTATAAACAAATAAATTAGTTATACTAATATTAAATCAAATTTTATTATAAATTTTTTTTTTTACAAAAATTAAACAGTGGTTAAAGTAATGTTTCATATTATACAAAAGACAACGCGGCCATCAGGCCGGACAATCAATATACAATTTAATTTTATCAATTAAAAGTTAGCTGGATTTAAAATTTTAAACGAATCTACCAATGAAGTAGAAATATCTATGGTCAACAGCCTTTTGTAACGAGTTATATATTTTTAATATAATATATATATATATATATAATATATATTTTATATAATATATATTTTTATAATATATATAATATTATATGTTTTTAATATAAATACGTTTATATTTTTGTATGTAATAAACAGTATTATTAAGTTCGTAGAATAACATATAGATGGCTTCTCTATAGGCAAATTCATATGATTTTTATGAAGTACCAACCTTCAGGCGACGCCTGTCAAAATTTCATAGCAATCTGACGTTTATTTCACAAGTTACAGTGGTTTTAGGTATGTAGGAGTCTAGTGTAACATACAATATAACAATGACTAAAATATTTCTATTTGTCGAAACAGAATTTGTTTATTATAAACGAATTATATAAATTAAATATAAAGTGTAGAAAAAAATAATAACTTTGACCACCAAACACGTAACAATTGGCCGAATCGAGTCAATACACTTTCTTAAAATTAAACAGTGATTAAGTAAAAAAAATGTCTGTTATGCAGTCTCTTTCCGCGGAATTACGCAATTGCGATTTGTGTAATTAACATTCATACACGAGAGCCAAATGCGTTTTTCGATATTTCGAATCCATTGAAAAGTTGGCCAACTTCGTCGTATTCGCGTCTCACGATCGAGTCTCGTCGAAGAAATGCAGGGAACGACTGATCGCCATAGCCTGGGGACTATTCAAATTAGAAAATAATGAGGCGGCGCGAATTGGTTTTGATTGAACCAATAATAATGATAATCGTACAATACAACATTGTGTGTTCTTCTAAGAACGCGAACAAATCTGAAATCGTTACACAATTTGTTGGACGATTAAAAGCGCGAACAACCTTTCATTCCTTTTCCTTTGCTCGACATCCACTTTTTTTGGAATTCCTATTAAATTATTCACATCGCCAAAAACCATATGTTGCGGAAATTCGTATATAATTAAAAAATACTGCTCTTATTTCTTGTGTTATTCTTTTTCACTTTACTGACAAGCGGTTTAACTCTTCTAAGTTTTCTATTATTAACATAGAAATTTTCTAAAAACGATTCACACATTTTTACGGTTTGATCTATTTTTATAACGAATATATTTAATTGATTCATTAAAATTTTAAAATTTCTTGTTTTAGTTTTCTCTTTCTCGTTTTGTTAAACAAGCTATTAATTTTAGTATCATTTAGAATAAAATATTTCTAAAAATGTAAATTCTCCCATACATGTATTAATTATATATAAAAAAAAGAAACACACGTTGATATTTACAGATTTTTTTATGAACATTATAAATGATTTAAATTTAAAATCCAATTTATTTTATAACCCATAAATAAACCTTGCAACAAACAAAAAATACTTCCACTATATGTATAATAGGCAGCACTTTATATATATGTTATTATAATTGTTTATTTTATATATAAATAATTTAAGTCCGAGTCTTAACTTAATGTAATTCTATTACTAAAATATTACGCATTAAAGGATTTTGGTCAATCAATTATTATTATTTAATATATTATACATAAAAAAAAATATTTATAAAAATAACGTCTAACAATTTTAGTATTTAATACAATTACTTAGAAACTTTATATTTAATAATGATAATAACTAAAATTTACTACATAAAAATAGAATATAAATTGTATAATTTATTGGCTAAATATAAAATTAATACGAATTAAATAAAAAAAATTCTTTACCGTGTGAAGATTCAAAATTATCTTTTATAGAGTATCAAATGTTACAAATTATTAGTATTACTTAATCGATTTCAAATATATATTAGGTTATAATTGCTGATTTTTCACTAAAATTAAAAATCGAAACTTTTATTTATTGTTATTTTTTTTTTATTGTAATGTATTCCATTTTGATTTACGTTTAGTGTCTTCATTTTATCTGTATTATTACCAGTCCTTCTGCTTGGTATTGGCTTTCTAGTAATAGAAATATAAGATATTTTAAATTGCATTTTGTTATATACCAGCATATAGTAAACTCACACAGATCATTTGATTCGTGTCCACGGCTGAAATGTCACCTTTCGGAATATGTACACAAGTCAATTCTGATATTCAGACATTACTAATATCTTTGTACATGAACATTCCGGACAACCAAATATTATTATTAAAAATGATATCAATATTTATCGCTAATCATAATTATTCTACTATGTGTGTGTGAAAGAAGAAGATGCTAATAAATTGAAATAAGAACTAATACATAAACATGTATATACTCATATTAAATAGTTAGTTGATAAAATAAAATAACTATAATATGAAAATAAATAGAAACTGTGGAGGCGCCGGGTAATTATAACAACATATTTTAAATCTTTTTGTATATAAGGGAATCATAATTATAAATAATTTAAAAATATTTTGTTATTAACACTTTTCTGTGGAACCTCGCTTAACGATCATAATAGGTTCCAAAATTTCCGTATAGTGAAACAATATTCCCCTATATAAACTAATTTAAAATTACGTTGGTACTCTCCTTATACTTTTAATATTTGTACAAGATTTGAAAATGATGTAACAGGCGTACAATTTATTTTGATCGTTAAGCGAAATACTCGTTATTCGAGATGTTCGTTAAGCGAGGTTCCACTGTACATATATTATTGTATAGATTACCAGGATTCCCGAATATTACAGTTTCATTTTAACTTTAACAAATTTAAATTGCTTTTTTTTTCATTTACGTGGATTGTAATTGTAAACCGAAACGAAATTAATTTCGGTTCGACTCTCTGGTTTGTATGTTTGGCGACACTACAAAATGATTATCGCATTAATAACTAAAAATGTACACAAAACTGTCTGCTTTAATTTTGAAATAAAATATAAAACTTCGCAAAAAAAAACTCAAAGCGTCGAAACTTTACTCCATAAAATTTAATATTCTTAATTCTTCATTTTATTAAGCCCAAACTAATCTAATTTATTTTTTCTTAGATAATATATATTAATAAATAATAAAATATTTCAACGAAATGAATACCTTCAAAATGAAAATTAAATAACAAACAATTGTAATGAAAATATGTCTATTAAGTATTTTTACTTGTATTAAATTAATGTGTTTCAAATTGTTATATTTAAATATATTTAAGTAGAAGCATCGACAACTATGTCATTGTACCAATTCATACGGAACAATGTAACAGGTAATTTAAAATAAAAAAATTAGAGTGGTCAAACAAAAAAGAACATAGTAACATATTAAAATGATCAAACTGGACAGTACAAGACAGATCATGTATTGTTATTCATAGTATATTTGTATTTCCAATCTATGAATAAAAATGGCGGGAAAATCATGCCTCTGTGTATATATGGTGACCGGACAAACCAGAACAGCACTTACACAGTGGAAAAAACAATCACTTTATTTAAATAGCATGTTCTCCGTTGTTAGGTAACAGATACTAACAGTACTTAAATATACTCTGCAGATGTTATTTATATGAAATATTTATAATTTATTATTGTGCAAATATAATAAAATGAAAAAAATTGCAAAATATACACACAATATATTTTTGCATCATCGACCAAGTCTTTATAATCAATTATGCTATATAACGGATATTTCATTTAATTAACGGAAGCTTAGTCACGTTTCTTTATTTTCTTATTCAACTTATTGCGGTATCTACGACAATGCCTAAGTTCTTTTACTATAACATCTACAAATTTTACATGGTTGAGTATTACATCAGTTTTTTAATCGTTAGACAATACAAATACAATGCTTGATTTTTTTACATGATTTTATTTAGAAATTTCCGTCCTAATAAATTATGTTCTAATTGTCTTTTCACTTACATTTTTAACAGTATTTTAAAATTATTTTTCTAATCAGTCTTTTTTAATTTTGTATTTTATTGTTGCAATATTTACTTATTATTAACTAGTTTAAATAAATAGTCTTTTTTAAGATTAAAGACACGGTCCGGTGAAATTAATTTATTAAGCAGTTGAATTACACTTCATCGTTTGATATGGTTGGAATGAGATTTTGGGGCATGAAATTGAGAATTTTTGTGGGCGTAAATTAGAAATTCCACTCGAAAACGTTTCATTTTGTTCTGATTCTTGTTGTCTGTGCTAATGATTATACCACTTTTATTGTAAAAAATACCATTTTTGCTACACATCGAGAGATCACTATCGGAGCGTTCACAACAAACAAGTACCGAATTTTCTCTTTTTTAAATAATTTATATTATGCGAAGTTTCTATTCCGTTTCTTGTATTCGTGTTTGCTTCATATATATTTTTTTCGCGGTGTACAGGTATTTCTCACCTTTCGGGAAAGGATACCGAAAATGTAATTATTTCGCGCTGACTGCAACATAAATTCGATATGAAATCGCCGCGCCTCTTACGCAACACAGATTTTATGTTAATTGGGTTTATGTGCGAGCCGAAGCCGGTGACGGAAATTGAAAACTTTTTAAGCATAAATTCTAATGGACTGAGTAATCGGTTCATTGCTATTTTCTTCTATTTTTAATTCCACAACAATTAATTAAAGTGAAAGAGCTCTGCGAGAATGAGCTAACAAGCTTATTCAATTTTGTAATTAATTATTTTTAATTTTTACTAATAGATTGCAGTAGAAAAAAAAATGTTATTACATGGAAATAAAATTACCTTTTTTTTAACCAATTAATCAAATTTTACAACTTTTAAATATATTAATTAAACTAAGAAAGTTTTCTAAACTAGAAGAAATATACTAGCAATTATGTTATGTTTCTATGTTATCTATAATCTGTATTACATTAAAAATTCAGAGGTAGTCACTTTATTGATAGTGACTATTATATGTTTAAATATATAATTAAATTACTATATAATCGATATAAAAGGGTACGCGACAAGTTATCAACGGTGAACTGAACATGCTTCCGGTGTGAAGCAAGAATTTTGACATTCATTTTTGACATATGAAAAATGTTGGGAAAGTCTTCACAAAAATATTGATAGTCACATATAATGAGGTGTGTCGTGATATTATTTATTCTTGTATCGTGACGTGAAATAGATTGGGAAGCACTGAACTGGACGACGGTCAACTGAGCACCAAGTGGGCAACAGATATTCTGAAAAATAATTTAAAAAAACTTGCTTATATTGATCTTATTCAAGTTTTCAATTATTGACTATATAGGTTACGAAGTGAACAAATAATACTGCGAATAAGACCCTCAAAGTGAGGGTCGCAAAAAAAACAAATAAGAATTTCTTCGAATTCGAGTGGAAAAATCACTAGATTTATAATAAATACTATAATCGTTATCAATAATTCATACTCTTAATATAGGATTTATGCTTATTATAGTAATAAAACAGACAGTACATATACTAATTAAATACACAAACGTAAATATTGCGATGAAAAATTATGCAAAACTAAAACATTTATAAATTCATAGTTTTTCTTTCATTTCATATGGTATTTTTATTAAATAAAGGGCTTTAATAAAAATACCGTGCAAGTGCATTTTTTTTATTAATTATTTAATCACATTCATTGGAGGGCTATCGACCCAAATGTTCGTTTGAATAAATTTTATAATTTATATTTATTTTGATTTTATTTTTATGTTATGTTATTTGGAGATGTTCGTAGTATAATGTTTATTGGAGTAAATCATGGCTAGTTACAGTATAGAGAGATACACAAGATACAAAGGGTTCTTACAGTATAATGTTTCCGAGGCTCGAGAACCAACACAGAGAATACTCACGAGATAATACAGAGAAACTTACATCTTTTTAAGACACAAGAGTAGCGGAAGTGAATACAGGAAATAAGAGCGGGTACAGATATGTTGGCGCTTATATACACTAACCAGGTAGAACCCTTATGAGACCTTCCCGGAAAAGCTACGCTACGGCTGGAGTGGGCGTACCGGGTTTGTAGGTGACGTCATACAAGCGGGCTGGAGTGAGCACCACAGTACCCCCTTGCTAGTAATTTGATCCGTGGAGCGAATGAATTCGGAAGCGTCGTCGAATTGAACTCCGGATAATGCCTAGCTTTTCGAAGGGTAAAGGTCAGCAGCTGAAACACTTGATTTCAGTGCACAGAAAGAGCCATATGTACAAGGATGTCCAAGGGATTCGCCGCTGCAGGACAGTCACATCGGCACGTCGTAATGCCATGATGGAGTTCTAAATTGGTGCGCGGTACGGTTGAGGCGGAGAAGGTTGTTGTGTTCCAGTTGTCCAGGGGATTCGCCGCTACTGGACAGTTACATCGGCAATAATAATAATTGTATTACCGTGATGGAGTTCTCCGCTAGAGCAGGGTATGATCACTATGGAGTCGTACCGGTGCTAGTCGTCGTATCGCTTGTAGATCCAGTTTGTTGATGTTGATGTTGTCGAAAATCTTGTGGACGGTGTGTTGCCATGTCGTAAAAGGTTGTTACTACTTGAGCGTTCTCCATTTCGTTTTAGAATTCGATCACGTCGGAGTCACCAATTTGGACATGCTCGTAGTATAATGTTTAATAGAGTAAATCATGGCTAGTTACATTATAGTGTGATACATAGAATATAAAGGTTTCTTACAGTGTAATGAGTCCGAGACTCTAGAGCCAACACAGAGAATACTCACGAGATAATACAGGGAACCTTACATGTTATTACTACACAGGCAAAGCGGAAGTGAAGACAGGAAATAAGAGAGCACCACAGTTATATTTTTATGAACAATAAATTATTATAAGAGAAGGAAATTATTATAGAGTTTAGAATTTAGAACATGCGTTTTCCAGAATTAGAAAAAGATTGATAAATTAGCTCGTCATTTGTCACGTTCAAAATCATCTGCTCTTGGGAGTTCACATTATCAAGCATCAAATCTTCTTCTTCGCTTAATCTTAGCTCACATGATAAGTCTAAAGCACAATATTCGATCTCCTGATCATCTCCTGATGCTTCTATAATTAATTCACCCCGTACCTGACCCTCGAAATATATCCAGTTCAAGTTAATTCTTTCTTCCTCTTGAATTCGACATACTCGTCATTTTAATTTTTCTTCCTGGACCTTTTCATCGAAGCAGCAGATTCTTTCTACGTTTATTGTTCACGGCCATCGACTATCATGTCAGACTCAGGAATAGTTAACTCCGTATAAAAAACTATTTGATGTTCTTACACATCATTGTAGATAGCATCATCGTTCTCTGCAGAATCTTTCACAAAAAATCATCATAATCAAGTTGAGCTGCTTATATCATATACCTAATTTTATATAATAATTAGATGCAGGGATATGGTAGTGCAATAAAACTAAGTATATTTCTGAAAATCAAAATTTACGCTTTATGAAAAGTTATAAAACATATAATTGTATTATTCAACATAATTAAAGATAAGTTTTCAGTATTAAGTTTTTTCCCAGAAATTATACTTTTTGCAATAAAATTATCTTACAAAAGAAAATGTCTTACAAAAGCTAAATGATCAGTATTCAATTTTTCCAATATAAACTAAAATAAAATACGATAATCCGTTCCATGCCGAAAAAAACAGAATTAACCCTTCTAGAATGCAGTTTCGCTCTAACACATTAAGATAAATTGCGGAAACCCTCATAACACGGCTACCTAACGGAAATCCTAGTACAATACTATACTCCTACTATTAAACGTTTGTATTTAGAAATCTAAATTATACACTATATGTTATGCATATACCAGAAAATGATTAAATTAAAATTAAAATATTTTTGTATTCATAAAAGATAAGTTATTAAAAAAAACTATTAATCGAATTTTCTACTTAAAAAGTAATCGCGATCTATTCAAATGAAGTTTTTTGGCTCGTATTAGTGTGATCATATTCGAAAGTTACCGTGATTTTTGTTTACCGGTAAACTAAATATTTTTAGTAAAATTTTGATTATAAAATACCGGTATTTTTATACTGGCCGATAAAAGCCCTACTTTGCAATTTCAATTTTAATTTAAATTAGCCTAATTTTAACTAAATAAAAAAACGTGTACTTAATAACAATATTGCAATTATATGAAAAATAATTTCATATAGAAAAAGTCATCAATCAACAATGAATAAGCTATAGAGGCTAATAGGTAGACTACTTTTTTATGATTTATAGATGGACATTTTTTATACAGACGGATAGTTTCAGTTGAGAAAGGTAAGACATCAAACGTGGATGAACGTCCAGCCTGAAGCATTCCTTTCACAACGACGATCTTAAGTGATTTAAAGCAACATTAGGAGATACTTAAAGGAATTATTTAAGATAATGGCCTAATAATTGAAAGTAGTTCTAGGAATTTGGAAAATTATAGCAGACACTTTAAAGAAAGTAAATTAACAGTTTACTTATAAATACATTTATAGTGAAATTTTTTTTTTAAATATTAATTTAAAATAAATATTATAAATCATGATAACTCTATTAAAGTTTGTGATAATATAATGCAAATTTCTGAAAATTATAAAATTATATATGTGGTACAAGTGTATTAACATTGAATAATACTTTACAATATATTAAGAAATACCGCGGTTCTTTCGCATTATATCTTTTCGTTCACATAATATTCATCATAATATACACTTGAGAAAATAAAATTCGTGTGAAATTTGTTGATAAGTTGAACAATACTAACCAATTTTATAATAATTGCCTTAACGTTTTTATAATAACAGTATAATAGCTACATTTTATAAATGTAAAAAGAAATATTATGTAATGTTTCAAATTTTAAATTGCTGTAAGTCGATATACTTTTTTTCAATTTCTTGCTAAAATGAGATATTAAAGTGTTCATTAATAAACTTAAACATTTAAATGTATTTAATTAAATTAATAATGTATACATGCAACTTTATTTACTAATTTTTATAAACATAAAATGGTGATCTATTTTTTAAAATTTGTATCAATTTATGATAATACACAAATTTCTATGTAAACAAATATTTACAGTCGAATAAATTTGTGTCTTGGGGTAAATGAGCCATGGGGGTACTTGACTGAACGTTCATTAATGATTATTATTAATTGCGTTTCGATAAAATTATCGGTCGCATTTCGCATTGACACACATATGACTGAATATTGTAAAATCTGTAATGGCATAACATCGACACAGGTGTATGTGCGGTCGAATGAGTGTGTGTCTATTTGATATTATAGCATAGGAATAGGATTTTGCGTTGCACAATCCATAATTGCCGCGAGGCCGATTGAATTCATACCACATACAAACACGCCAATTACAATACAAATTAGTATAATTATTTGATTGCCTTTTTATTTCTCCTTCAGAACGACCAACTGGGCCAGCAAAACGTATGTGGAATATACGGTATGCATGAATATATATGCAAAATAATTCGCCCATAGCTCAGAACATTAATATTGCGTTACGCAACGTCCTCCGCGCTCTTTCCTTCTCCTTCTCCATCTACATGTATACATCATTATCGCACTCTGTTCTGAGAGCGTTCCACTATCAAGAAATAAGAATAACAAAAAGAACGAAATATTTGCTACATTGATATTAATCTAATTTACTTCACTTTGCAGTTTCATTCTAAATTACCTTTAATTGCACAGCATGTCACTCTGTCACAACTATTACGCAAACGTCATCATTTTTATTACAATCAAAAGTTGTCTCTCGTTAATTTAGTCACATATTTTTGCCTCAAATAACTTCCACTTTTAAAATAACAATACCTAGTTTTCTTTAATTGTTGAATTCCCTACATACATATAAAATTGACTTTTTTATAATTATAACTTTAATATGTATCATAAAAATGAATTAGAAAAACCTCGGTTTATATAGGCTATTCGAAAAACGGAACAATTAGTTACTAGCCGTACTGTTGTGTCCAATCACTAAATTTGTGTACCACTGAGGGCAATGACCTATAAGAACCCAGATGCAGAATAGACAGTTTCTTCGAGACCAATGATTGATAAGTACATTGTTCATATTTTTATCTCAGAACCAAAATGCGGAATTGGCAGAATCCGCACAGGAGCAGTGACTAGAAACGGAGCGTCTATTCCTTACTCCTCGAACTCCTACTCCCTTGCTTAGTTAATTTTATATGTAGAATAAGTAATTTAATTAGTCTTAGGAAGAACATTAAAGAGACAACTACAGAGTCTTGAGGGAAGAACTGCAATAAAGCAAACACTTAAAAGAATATTTTACTAATAAACCATTAGTAAAACTAGTTGGATTCATTATTTACCAAACCTAAGGCTCCACAACAGAAGAAAATATCCCACAGTTTCCAGATATATATCCCTGGGACACAACACATACCAAAGATTTCCCGTTGACAAAATTCATAAGCTTTATGTTCAGAATCCCAGACGTTCGAGAATAGAAACTCCATACATGCTATTAAATATCTATCTTAAATGAAGCAGCTTTTATGTTATTTATAATTATCAATGATATCCAAAAAATCTATTATATTTTTTTTCTATCTTTTAAGAAAAGCAGATTAAGCTATACAATTTAGGTACTCGACAGTTTGGCGACGGATACTCAAAAAATATTTTTAAGAAACTCATTTATTATTGTAATAATAATTATTTAAATTTAAAAAAAATATATTAATTATAAAATTTAAAAAATTTGACCCATTTTCACCATCGTCGACTTGTCCGTCCCCGAGCTGTCGCGTACCCATATAATGTGTATGCATCTTACCTTAATTTATATAAAAATATGGGTACGCGACAACTCAGGTGATAAACACTAATATAAAATTTTAACATATTCGTTTAATAACAATAATTTATTAACCAATATATTTATTTTCATTTTATTTTTTTTTTATATCTAAATTTTATGTTATGTTCTATTATTTGGCTAATAATTTACTGTTACAATCCTCCTAATGATCTCCTTTACTCCAAAACCAAAATAGTCCCTCTCCTCGACCGATACCTTTCCCTTTTCTTGAAATTTAAATCCAAACAGTCCAACATCGCCTCCCTCTCTAAATTCTGTGCCCCTCGAAATCCAAATATCCTTCCCAAATTTAAATATCCCACATTATCCCTATTTCAATACCTAATGTTTTGTCTGCTGCTTTTTTTCTCTCATTCTTCTATTTTTCATGTGTATATATTGTCATTGATCCATAATTAAATTTATTTCCCGGGCGGAAAAACCTCGGTCGATAGCCATTTGGCCAGCATGTTAATATTTTGTTTTGTTAATTTATGTTAAAATTTATTTATTTATTTTTATTATTATAAGCAAATATGTTTTAGTGTCTGTCGCAGAGTTGATCGTCGCGTAGCAAAATATATAGCTTTTCTAAAAATCGTCTCATTTATTTTTCTCTTATCAATCATTTGCTTGCTATACCATCATAAATTTTACTCTATTTTTGATGTAACCTATTAGAATAAATAACTCGCAGAAGTAATCAAGATATTTCTTAAGGTACGTAAGTACTAGTTATAAATATTTTGACAAGTCGAGTACGATAATCGCTATGCCGCTCCGATGATCGCACTTGATTTGTCATTTTAATTATACTTTTGGAAGGTTTCCGATGGGAAATCGTTCCGCTCCACGCTTGTTATATTATTTTTCTGTTTTCACTTATTGTCAAAAAGGTCGGCAGGTTGTGAATTATTAAAATAATAAAAAAAAAATATACGTATTTTATTTATACTTAAAAATTTAATAGAAAAATAAATTTGGAATCATTTTTTCAATATGGAATAACATTTTTACTATTTGTGAAGAAAGCATACATTATAAATTATTTTTTGTTGTCCTGTATAAAAGAGAAAAAAATATTCTAAAATTGGAAAATAAAAGTCTGCTGGAGAAAAAAATATATTTAATGTTTATATTTAAAGTATTTTTTTTTATGTTTATTATTATTATTATTATTATTGTGTTAATAGATTTCATAATTGAAAAATAACCTTCACATAGAGTTACAATTAATTATTTGAAGTGCATAGAGACAGTTTCAGAAATAAATATATAAAATTTTCATGCAAAAAAAAATATATTAGAGAATGTAAGAAGCGCGCATAATATTGTTATAATTGAAATTATTGATCGTTGTCTTTATTCTCCATCATAATATCAATCGAAATATTTAATGATATTCCAAAAAGAAATTCTTATTGATTTTATTTTTATGTAAAAATGTTAATCAAGATTTATTAATTGATTGAAACATAAATAATTATATACTATGTGTACTCATTTGTAATTCCAATTTGGCATGCAAGTACTACGGTTTTCCGCATTTGCATAAATCCTAGCCGCGGAGATAAATTAAAGGTACGGATAAAATGTAGGGCAGCGACTTCCTAAATGGCAGTGGCGGCCACTGCACACGTAACGTTTTCCATTGCATTATCAATACATAACAATCTATCAGTTTTAAGCACACACAAGTGCATATATATGATGACGTTTACTTCGTTATTTTTTGTGTTTGTGTGTGTGTTTCTTTTTCTCTTTTGTTGCTGTTGTATTCTAAATAAAATAATAAATGGTGAAAGTAAAACGAGTTCACTCTCCAAAAGGTCCAGCACAAAATATTTTCCCAGCTAATGAACGGAATCGGTTTTACTGCGGTTACGCAAAACGCGCGTGAACGTAAAAAATTCTTTCTCAATTGAGTCGCGCACATTCTGTTTGTTTTTACAAAAGATGCCGCTATTTATTTCCATCAGTTCACAGATCCCAAAGATAACAAAGATCGCATCTGGTGCGCAACAATAATTGCGAGACTGGATGATCATGATGATGCATAGCGCATAAATTTCTTTATTACGTTCGCTCGCGTGCACCGCGATCTCGACTCAGATTCAATGAAATCGGAAATTAATTGAAATCCCAATTAATTAGTTTAATTAATTTGCCATTTCCAATTCACGCACAAAGACTTGATGTGTGTAATCATCGCATGCTTAATAGAGCTACAATTGTACGATCGTATGAAACAAAAAAAAGAATAGCTTGTATTAATTTGCAATTACCTCTGAGGTACTAATTAATGTTATCTTATAAATGTTCCATTTATGGACTAGTTAAGAAATTGTTTAAATTGACTGCATTGTTTATTGCACCTTGTTACTATTACACATTTTGAAATTGTGACCACTGTTAACAATCGAGGTCATTTCGCAAGAACGTAATTCTATACCATCCATAGAGGGAATCGGAATAAAATTGTATATTCATAAAAACCTATACTATATATCCATATATTAAGAGGTGTCCCTAATACATCAGTCTTTTTATTTGTATTTTAGAGAAATTATTAAATAAATTTGAATTATATTTAATTATAAAATATTTTTAACAATTTGTCCAGTCTCGCGAAGTTTTGAAAAACTTAAGTCTATGAAATCCATATTATACGTGAAATATAATTTCAGTAATTCCTGTAATATTTCAAGAAATTAACGATTCCAATCTTTTTAAAAAATGATTGAAATGCAAATAATTCATTATTGATTTTTTTTCATATTTTTGTATGTTAAAATGTTTTATTTTTATTAAGATTTATTGTTAAGCACAAACAATGAACTTTATACTTTGTAATAAATTGATACACTGAAGTCGTTAACATCATAGTCAAATAACATCCTGTTGCCGTGTCAAAGCAATGAATTGTCATTGAAAATAATCTAGTAACTTCGAGGAGGAACCAACTAAGAGTTATTAGTCAAGAATGCCTCAAGAGTTAAATTAACCAGGATAATAAAAAAATGAATCTGCTTAAGGAGTTGGAAAAATACAAGAATAAAATAGTTACAGCAAGAATTAATAGTGACAACATTCGGTGATGTTGCAGAAACCTGTATAGGAATTATCAGAAAGTGACCACTTAAAGATCAAGCAGATTAGGCGTAGACCATGTCAATAAAGGGACTTACTAAAGATTAGTAAGGAAAAAATCTAATTGATACAAAAACCTGTGTTTAAGATAGCCTGCTTCCCTTGATATTCCAAAATGCATAACTCAGTCACACTTGATCATTAAATGATGATAATATGGATCACCTGTTCCAACTATAATATTATAAAAGAAATATACAATATAACACAACATCTAATGTTGATGCAAAACTAAATAGTGATTTAACTAATAATTGAATTTAAGTAGGTTTGAGTATATTTGAATCTCACAGTATAAATCACACCACATAGAACAGTGGTCGCCAAAATGGTCGATATCGCCAACCAGGGGTTGACATAACATTGTTAGGGGTCAATAGAAAATATAAAGACTCGTCTACAAGGTGTTACGATTATTCAAACTAGGATATATTATTTTAGACTGTAAAGCTAATATATGTGCGTAATAGTAAAATAGAGGCGATCAATGTAAAGAAACTAGACTAGCCAAAGTTTCGGTTAGTTCATATTACCAGAGAAAAACTTCAATTAAGGTTGGATTTGGAATTAAAATATATATATAAAACAAAACAAAATAATCGTATATAAATAACATCATCTTAGAATTCAACGTCGTACATACATTTATTTGCTTACCTTTTAAATGGATGATTACCGAAGTCCGCAACCCGTGGCTTCGTTCTCTAAGACGACTCGGATAGGTTGTTCCTCGCCACATGAGGCTCCCTAAGATATAATCTAAAAATGATAACCGGTGTGACCAACAAAATTATAAAATACCTTAAAAAATAATCATTAACAAGCGAATGCCATATAGTAATAGGGAACTGCAGTCAAACATTCAATTTCAATTTATGAAAAATAATTTATTTATTGTTTCCATTTTATATTCACTTTACAAAGTTATCTGTTTAAAATCTAACACGCAAAATATTAATATCAAGATCACAACTTCTTCAATGCCTTCTTGGCATATATTTCTTTAAACTCATGGGCAGCATCCTCCAACAGCATACTCATAATATCTTTTGTGACCTCATCCTTAACAATAAGCTCATCCTTCTCATAATTAATCCACTCAGTCTCTTCAGCAGCCGATTCTACAATTAACAGTCTATCTACATTATCGCCCTTTTTCGAGCTCCATTTAATAACTTTGTTCTGCTCGCTAAATCCAAATATTTCTTTCAACTTCTTTTCGAATAAAGCTTTGAGACCATTCCGATCAAGCGGTCGTCTGAAATTCGTCTTTTCCGATTTCATCCACGATACCATAGCATCTTCATAAAAGAGCTGATAATGATTTAATGCAATCTCCTTGCAGAGATCGAAAACAAATACAGCACTCTCCTTATTTGGTCCTATCAAATTTACTGGACAACAAATCGTTTTCAGAGTTTTCTTTCTATTGGATTCAAATAAAATCTTTGAAAATGTCTCCACGAGGGACTCTAATTCATGATAATTGTTCGGAATGATTGTTTGAGGTGTTAATACGGGTGGTTTGTACGGTGGAGGTGGTTTGTTCGGTATCTCCCGTAGATAAAAATACACCTCCTTCGCTTGTTTCTGTTGTCGTTTGAGGTGTTTAATCTTAAAAAAATAATTTAATAAACACATTCCATACCAAAATTGAATCATAATATATACTCACTTCTTGTTCAATTGCTAATTGTTTCCTATGTAATTCTTCTGCTTCTATGCCATAAACATCTTTCACTTCTTTACCATCAATTGGAGAACCTGAAAAATATTAACATATTATGTATTACACTTAATAATTAAAGCATATAAGTAAGTGCATACCCAACTCTGGAGAATTTTCTGGAGAAATTACTGTAGTAACATAAATATCCTGCACTCTTTTATTCTTTTCAACAACAGGACTTTTTAGATTGGCATCACATAAAATCTCCTTAACCCTTTTCTTCACTTCAGATTGTTGCTCATTTATATTCTCAGAGCGCAAACTTCCTTGGTTGTTAGATTTTAATGAAATATTTTCTTCACTAACAGAAGAATCAATTTCATGCACCTGCATTTCCGACTTCGATTTATTTTGATTTAGACTTTCTTCTGTTGAAACTTGAGATTCTTCACATGAAATCTTTTCATGTTCATTAAATTTCAGCTGTCTTCTAGATGAAGATTTATTCGACACAAGATCTTTATCACTTATTAATGACAAGTTCAAACTAAGTGATTTAATTACTTCCGATTTAGTTATATCTTGTTGTTTTTCAGATATATCAATCTCATCTAAGATATTTGAATCGTTTGCTATTATCTCACTTGATTGAATTTCTTGTTCTCGTTTTATTTCAATAATCTCTTCTACTTCAGAAATGTCATAACTTTCATTGATAGAATTTGTACGTGGTGATGAACACAAGAGTTCAGAACTTTCATTGTTTAAAATATGATCACTGGCCAGCTGATTTTCTTCTGAATGTATTAATTCATCGAGAATACTAACTTCATTTTTCATTTCATCCTGCAAACTTGTTACATCAGCTGAGGTAGCCAAAATATCCACACTTATAGATTTCTGCTGACTTTTACACTCGCTTGATTCTATTTCGTTATCACTTATTTCCAAAATACTAATATCGACATCCTTTTCCTGTTTAGAGTTACTTAAATCGGTAATATCTTCAACGGATTCAATAGAATCACTTTTATTTATTGATTCTGAATATACATCAATATTACTTATATTTTTAATTGAATTATGTTTTATTTGTAGTCCATCAATAAATCTCGACATTAAGTCATGACAATTAGAACGATCGATTTCCGTAGAAATCTTAGATGATTTTGTGTTTGTTTCTGTATTGGATTTTAATAAGTCGTGAGCAGCATCTTCTTTTGTTAATGTAAATGAATTTGCAGATTCTTTATTGCTTCCTAATTCTTTGAAAAAACCGCGGTAGCTAGAAATATTTCCTTCTAAATCAGACATTATATCTGTATTTTGTGTAGATTTTACTTCCTGAACTACTAAAATATTCATTAAATCTTTTTTTTCTGATGAAATAACAACTGATGATGGAATTTTATATTCTGACAAGATATCCGATTCTTTAATATGTTCTGACTGATCATTGGCATCCTCTACACTAATTATTTCGGAAAAACTTCTAATTTCTTTAATACTGGACGTCTTCGACATTGAGCTGTCATTTTCAAAATGATCATCTATAATATCACTTGCAGGAACTTTTGATATTTCTGAACTTTGACTTATTTCTTTCGATAATAATAATCTTGAATCCTTATTTTCAGAAGAAATTGATGAATCTTCTTGATGCTCAGAAATATGTTTTTCAGAAATGAAATCTATGGAATAGTTAAACTTGCTTATTGATGCGTTTTCAGTAGATGCAAGCGTGTCTCGTTCAGCTCCATCCCGTTCTATTGAAAAGGACAGCGATTGTTTCAATTGAGAATTTTCTGGCGAAATAGTTTTGATCTTCTCATCATCTATGGTTGATTTTAAAGATATGTTGTTCTCCATTTCCGTTGTTATGGTTTCCGGGTCTTTTATTATATTGTTCTCAGTGTCCTTTGAATGATCTGTTAATTGGATATTATCATTTTCTGCTTTATCAGTTTGAGTAATATTTTTTGTGATATTTGATGATTGTATTTTTTCCCACGGTGTCATGTGAACGGGTTCTTTCAAATCTATTGATATAGATTTTGATATCTGTTCCATACTTTTATTGCAAATGTCGATGTTATTGATGTTCAATATTACATCACTTTTAAGAGGAGGAAAGAGATTTTGTATCGATTTAGTTGATTTAATGATTTGAGAATCGCTTTGACTTGCCGCATTTTCAGTTTCAATTTCAACAGGCAACATCTTTTCTGCACTCATATGCTCGTAGATGGATAAGGTATTTTCGGTGTTCATAAACAAGTCATCATGCATTTCCTCCTCCGTTAAAATGCTATGTTGAGCAGTTTTATGATAGCTGGGCGCTATAATACTTTCGGTAATATTTTGGTTGATTGTTTCGTCTGTTTTGAGGCTACTCTCGCTGCCAATTTCTGAGGTATTTTCATTGGGTTCCTGGGTGTCTGTGCAAACGGGAGATCTAATACTAGGTTCAGGTACGTTTGAAGCAGATTCGGACGGTTGGAATTGATTCGGTATTGAAGATAACTTGTACAGTTCGGAAATCTCATCGGTGATATTGTTAATATTCGCGACGATTTCATTCAGCGTCGACTCGGATTGTTTTATCCCTTCTTCCAGATTTTGCTCTGGTTCCAGTGCCTTGACTTCCTTGGACTTGGAGATGCGCTTAGCGTCCTTGCAGAAACGCTCTAGGGCTACTTGTGAGAGGTTATAGGTCTCCGAATCCGAGAACTTCTTGTTATCTTTGAAACCGGTCATGTTCTCCCAAAGAACATTCAGCTGAGAACCCTTGAAGCTGTATCTGCTCTGGTTGTTTGAGTTCTCTATTGTCACCGACGGTACCTGATTGATTATGTTGCTAGCTGCCATCTCCAGTTCCGTAATCTTTTTCTCCTCCTCGAGGAGCTTCTCGTGCCATTGCAGCAACTCCTCCGCGGCTTTTCTACGTTTTTGGAGAGCAGCTTCTCGTATCGAAAGGCATCTGGAAAATAAGGTGCAAGGTTGAATAGAAAACAAAGGAAAACATAAATAAACGATAAGAACTAACTAGGAAGGTTAATGATTGATATAAAGTATCGCACGATGAGTGTATGCAAATGCGTATGTTGTTTGCAGTTTGTAATACGAGTGTTTATTACGCGGTGAGCGCGCGCGTCGCGAATGAATGGGATCGGTAAATAAAGTTTACGCGGTTGGTGACAACTGGGTGCACGCGTGCTGGTGGCTTCGTTGTATTAACTAATAACCAACAGCTACCGAACTGAATGAAACACACGTCTAACACTAATTTTAACAGGAAAAACAGAAGTCTGGCTCTGTGCCAACGTGGATGTTCTAATATTAGGAGTCGCGCGCCCCGTTTGTTTTTTGATCGGTTTCCACCATAATTATAAACAACTCCAGTTAATTAGGGCCAAAATAGAATGACGGACGCCACCCGAAACGCAATACGCCGCAGAATTTCTATTTGAATCTCATTCTGACGCCCGATCCGTAAAGAAATTTACATTCGCACGCTAACAACTAACGCAAACTCTGACAAAACCATCACCTCTTGACTTTTTTTTATATTCAAAATCTATGAAATAATTTTAGCCCAATTGATTGTAGCAATTATAACATACCACAAATTACAGAAATGAAATAATCATTGCAACATTCCATATCGTACCGTAAGTCTTTCGCCCATACCATTTAATTTGAAGGTTGTGTTAAATAAATATTTCATTTAAAAATATTAATTAGTCATATTTTTATAATTAGTACAGAAAAGCACTATAATTAAAAGAACAATGTGCATTGCAGTATGGATTATATGATTTTTTTTTAATTTTGTGTACTTATAATTCATTGATAGAAAGCACATATACAATGGGCTAATTCCTCTTTCCTAAATCTTATTATATAATGAATATGTTATTTCATGTGAATTTATTCACCAAAAATATACAAAACAGATAATCAAGTATATCCGTGAAGTATAATATCAAAATGCTCATATTTTAAATGTTTTCAAAATCAACTTGAAATACTGTTCTTATAAAATGTATTTTGTATAATTCAACAAATAAATAAGTAGCGATAAGTGTTGAGATAAATTGATTTCATTTTTTCGATAATGCGTTACAGTAGTCCAGTGGTCCCCAACCTTTTTATTGCCGCGGACCGGTCAACGTTTGATAATTTTACCGCGACCCGCTTAGGGAGAACGGACGTTAGTACAGTTACACCAAAAAATGAATATAAACCGGGGGTTGGGGACCATTGCAGTAGACCACAATTAATATAATAAATTTATATATATCAATTAATATATATTTTATAGTTAAGTTCAGATTATCACAAAGAAAAATAATTATTTGAAAATAAATGACACATACAGTAAAATTCAAAACGTACAAACACCGACACTTGTAAAATAATTTTGTATTTACCTTTTTGCATTTTCGGTCATATTATGAGCGGCCGCATTCTTCACAATTGATTTATCTGATTCAACAGTTCCATTATCAGTTCCTTCTACAGTGTATCTACTAATGATCGATTCTGAACAAGAAGTATATAAGAGATCATCAGTGACTGAACTCATCATCTCCTTGCGATGATAACTCAACACTTTCAGAGGTCCAGAACGTTTCCGGTCTGCAGTAGGAGTCCTCTTCAGTTTTGTAACACTTCCAAAGTTCGAGAGCTGTGCCTTTATCATATTTCGTTGTTCCTTCAAAATAGTCTTTCTCTCCTTCGATGCAGCCTTTTGCATTTGCTTCAATCTGAACAAAACAAAAATCAATTATTCATAAAACAAACTACTTGTAATAAAATAAAACATACTTTTGCATTTCGTGATTTTCGTGTTGCAGTTTAATCACCAATCCGCGTTGTTTCTTCTTCACGGCTGACGCTTCTTCTGCCTTGCCGGTTTCCAACAAATGCCTTAAAATTACCTCATTACACTCTTTTTCACTTTCTAATTGTCCACACTTTTCACTTACTTTTTCTGTATTTCGAGCCAAGCCAATTGGCCTTTCGTTCTATCAAGAAGAGACTTCTCGCGAATCTTAAGGATAGTTTTCAAATTCTTTATCCGCTCGTCCTCATCGCTTATCAATCGATCCAACTGTTTATTCACAAAAACAGAAAACAAATTAATCACCAAGTAAACATGGTAATTGTGAACTAAATGTTTATTTATCAAATAACAATCGTTGCTTCATGAGAACAAGCGCAGCAGCATTCCGCACTGATTAATCAAATTAAAAATTAAGTATTACCATTCCTATAGAGATGCCAGCTTGTAAATTTTCTGGGTATCCTGCACTCATATCCATGTATTCTATATTTGTTTCATTAATCGTTGTCTCGTTTATTGTAGTTTCTGGAAAATCGGATACTTCCATGAATTGATTGATCATCATCGAAGTGTCGTTTAATTTGTTTTCGAAACTCTTTGAATGTTTATCTTTCGGCGGTGTAGTTTTACTTTTATTCTGTAAATCCGTAAGAGACTAAAACATTAAATGACGATAACACAACATTAAAAACACACACACATCTACTAAACATGAAATCTAAATTGACAAATACATAAATAAATAAACATATTCTAAAGGTATTCAATACAAGGTAGTATAAACTAATAAACTCATCAAATACATTACTATATATTACCTTATTCACTTCCATAAATTGTTTTAAAGATTGATTAAAATCATTCAGCAAATGTAATTCAGCTTCAAAAGTTACATGCATTTCCTTAGTATTTGCCTAAAAAAATATATAAAAACATGAATCTCTAATTAATAAAATTATAAGATGGTAAAAACATACAGTTTTATCGACGATCTTCTCTACAGGCCGCTTTAAGTTGTCCAAATTTTCACTTTCAGAATTATCTTTATCGGAGATTGTGCGCAAAGAGACGTTTGGTGCTTCAAGTGCTAGTGCTTTCGATATCTTACTATAGGGTGTATGAACGCGTCTGGTCCTTACACTACTATTAAATCCTACCATATAGTCCCTAAAACTTTTCAATTCCTCTGTACGATGAGTGCGATCGCTCTCACGTCCTCCTTCTTTCAAAGTGCTCATATTAGAACTAGTACTGAGCTTTTTTCCATGTTGAGAATCAACTTCAGTGATTGTACTACGACTGCTGTTACTACTCTGTGTGCTTGAAGTCTTACTAGAATAAGTTGATACATTCGAACAGATTGTGCTTAATCTCCTCGCAACTTGAGATTCATAATCGTTTATACTATCATCCTGCGATACTTGATGATTACGTGTATGCAGTTTTAGAGATTTCAATTTGTTGATATCAATCTTAAGGGAAAAATCTGCAGGCGGTTCTTCCTTCTTGGCAACTTTTACCCGTTTCGGAAGATCGGGCTTCTTAAAAACCGATTCATCATTTCTGTGATCTACCATCTTCGTTCGTCTACTAGTTACTCCAACAGGAGTTCTACCATTAGATATTTCGTTTACAAGTTTAAATCTGTTTGCTTTTTCAGGAGTATCGCAATCATTTTTCAATGTTTTTTCGATCATCTCCTTCACTTCTTTTACAGATTTAATATTATCATATCTGCTTGAACCTTTAACAGGCATATTGAGCTTTCTCTTAAGAGTTGAAATAAAATTATAAGGTTGAGTTTGTGGACCTACCTCTAACCAATCTGGTACTTTCAATTTTTGTGCTTTATATTGAAAATCTTTTTCAATTTCAGGACTTTCTTCCAATATTTCAAATAATTGTTCTTTATCTTTCTCCAGATTTTTTCTCCTTAATTCAATCTTAAACAAATCTCTTTGTCTGCTACCTCTATAATAAGCTTGAATTTTAGTAGCAGCTTTGTTTAAATCTTCCTCTTCAAGTTTTTTAATATTCTCAAGTTCATTGCTATGATTTTTTTGAATTTTTGTAGTTTCCTCTCTGGTATTATCTACTTTTTCTAAATCCAAGTTCACTACTGCTTTTGATTTAACACGATTAGGCCTTCTAGTGTGACCTAAATAACTTATTGGAAGCTTAGGTTTTGCAATAGGGGGATCTGGAGACTTTTCAAATTGAACAGGTTTCTTTTCCCTGGATCTGGATCGTGCTCTGTTATGTTCAGTAACCTAAATATAAACAAACAAATCAGTAATGTAAAATAAATATAATAATGTACTTACTATTTGTAATGATTTTTTTTGTAAATCAAGCAGCTTTTGTTTTCTTTCTGCCATTATAACCCTAGTATCCTTCTCTTTATCAACAATTTGTTTAGACCTAAACTTATTTAACTTATGGCAATCTTTTTTAACTTCTACTTTCTTCTGCTTATCAGACATTTTGCTTAATTTTAATACAGGTGTAGAATTGAGAAGTGCATCAGTCTCTGTGCCCTTTGCTTTAACATCAACCTTTTCTGACACTGACCTACTAGGTTTCTCTGCAATATTTTTAGTGTTCCTGTTTTCAGTTTTGAGAATGTTACGACTCTTGGCATCCTCAGAAATTTCTTGTTTGAGCATTGTGTATCCATTGAGTGGAGCATTTTCCTTTTGTACCTTACCACCTGAACTGCTTGTACCAGCCAGACCTCTCTGCAACATCCCACATAACTCATTTTTGAGTCTTTCAATTTCCTTCTTTGACTCAGAATTCTTCTTACTGAACAAATCACTACTTGAAGACTTCTTTGGTGGCATTGCTTAGACTAGAACACTTGAGCAATACAACATAATATAAAAGCATACAGTCTTTATAATTTCAACACAACACAACAAAACTTAACAAACAGCTGATAGATATTTTATAAAATCATTAAACAAAAAATCGATTTGTAGTGACACCGGTTTGAGCAGGTTTGAGAAACAAACGTTATAAACCGATTCAAGGTAGATAACCCCCCTCTCAATTCTACCTGTTGAATACAGATGTCATAAATGCAATAGTTATACAAATTGTTATTATTTTTTATATTTATTTCATACAAATTAATAGAAACAAATGTACTGATAATTAGTGTAAAATTTTAAAATATAATAAATATTATTTTTGTAACGGATTTCAAACAATCAGGTTGAGCAACTTATGGAAAAAATAATCGAAAAGTCCCTAAGAAAATTTAAATGTCATATATTGCTGCATTGTACAGTGTGTGACAGTTAAGTGTCAACATGCTTTTGTAATTGAAGTTGATTGATTTATATTAAAGTTGTTCGTTTAATTATCATCCTCTTTTAATCAATTAAAGTGGACATGGCAGGGTATAAGAATGTGTTGGAGTCTGTGCGGGAGGACGATTTTGTAGAATACTACTTGTTTCCGAAACCAAGTGTTTTAAATGATAACAAAGAAGAGGAAATAATGATTAGTAGTGTACTTAGAGAAGCTAAACAGATAATAAAAAAGTTTGTCAATAAATACATTTGGCATAGAGATGAGTTTGTTTTGTCTGCTAGGACTGCTATTTCAAATATTCTAGCTAATGAGGAAGACAGAGGTAAAATAACTTATAATCAACTAATATTACTGAATTAAATTATTCTTATGATTACAGAACTATTGCCTTCCCATTTGTATGGTATAACACACTATGGGGATAACATTGAAGATGAGTGGTTCATTATTTATCTACTTATGCAGCTAACCAAAGAAATTGATGGATTAATTGTAAGGGTCACAGATGCAGATGGTGAATTCTTGTTGATTGAAGCTGCAGATCATTTGCCTCCTTGGGCTAGGCCAGAGAATTGTGAGAAAAGAGTGAGTCATATACCATTAATGTGTTAACCCTGAGATTAATGAGTCATTAATTACAGGTTTATTTATACAAAGGTTTGATTCACATTCTTGCACCTGAAGAAGAATGTGCTGAGGAAGATTATTCAGATGTACAAGTTGCAAATGCTTTAAAAGAAATTCGTAACAATCCATCATTAACTGTGGCATCTCCACAAATCCAACAGGCCATACTTAACAAAATAAAAGAATATCCAGAGAAGATATTAGAAAATCTTCACCGAACAAATATTTATCTGCCAATTGGCTTAGCTGCAATTCTTCAACACAAGCCGAATTTAATAGCGCCAGCTGTACTTGCATTCTGCAATCGCGATAGCGTCGACCTGAAAGCTTGCAAAGCTATGAAATATTTCCCTCCTGAAAATCGAATTTATTGCAATGTTACGTTCACAAAATGTCTTTACGCTATGTTAACTCATAGTAAATACAATCCGGAGAGAAAAACCGGTTGGAATTTGGTACCAGTCTCTGATCCAAAACATAAATCGCAAAGCTTAGGTGTCAAAGTTGCGTGCGGCTTTGAAATCTTAATCTCTCAGGCTAAGCCTAGCAAAGACATTGAAGGAGACAAGGGTTGGCACAATTACTTAGATAATTTGCAGAAGAAAGATTACTTTCGAGATTTGTTGGAGCACTCTCAGGAGTATAACAACTTATTAAATAAAGCCAAAGAGTATTACATTAACAATGGTGATTCGATGCATTATACGCCGGCCGTAGGCCAAGAAATTTTAGATTTAAGTAAGAATTTGGATTATAATCTGGAAGATCTGAAGAAGCTAGAATCTAAATTGCCAGTAGACGATGACGAAGAATGGCTTAACATCTCTCCAGAAGAATTAGATAAGATGCTATTGGAACAATATGGCCAAAAGAAAGCATTGCATGTTAGGAGCGGCGAAGATGCTAGTAACTTTACTCAGAAAATTAACAAGTTCTTGAATCATATATCCGATGTTGATGGTGCAGAATTTCCCAAAGAAGAAATTCCAATTAGACCGCCCAGAACTAAAAAAGTTAACGATAACAAAGTTAACTTTGATGCAAATTCATTCTCTTGTGCAGTACAGAATATTCTTAATTTTGTTATACCAGAAGACGATAGCTGGGATCTTGATTCAGATTCGGATATGGATGATTACGGGAAAGAGGAAGAACCGCCCATGGATTATGGAGAGTTGAAAAATAAAATGCAAGAGTATATGAAGCAGATGGATCAAGAATTATCCACAACAACTATTGGAAAAAGCTTTGAGACTAAAAAAGTTGAAGATTTCGAAGACATTGAAAGCTTTAAGCCGGTTGATATAGATATGAATGCACTAAAGAATATTTTAGAGAGTTACAAGTCGCAAATGGGGGAGGCCGGACCTTCTACCAATATGCTTGGCCCTATGGGCGTTCATTTGGAAAAGGCGGAGCAAATGAATGACTCCGAGTAAATGGATTTCATAATTTGTTAAAATCTTGCATGGTGCTTAAGTTTCGATTACTCTATATATCTTTAAATATTGTTAAGCTAATTTTCTTCTGACAGCTCAATATCATCTACTTTAGAAACTACGATATTCTTCGTTCTTCCTATCTATATAAAAAATGATTATCACTGTAGCGAATTATCATTTACTGCCACATAATTATTTATATTTTTTATACCTTTAATTACGATTAAATCAAATAATTGAAGACTATGTTTGTTTACCTTCTATATATTATGAGTAAAATAAACAGTAACAAAAGAGATATTAACTCTGTTTTTCTTTTTATATAAGTATAATCATATTTAAAACAAAAATGCTTATTTAGCTTGTTTGAACCATTTCGGAACTTTTTCGGTGGGCTCAACTTTCTTAATTGGTGATTTGTTGTCGTAATCCTCGTATTCTTTAGCGCTAGTGCTAGCGCCAACATTCACATCAGTAGTGTCCATAGCAATCAGTTCTTTCAAGTCGATATCTTCTTCTGGTTCATCTTGAATCATCCTTGTGTTTTCATCCCTACAGAGAAGTTATTTACAAATTATGTCTTATTTGTAAACTATTGATAAATTACCTAAATGTATTCGCGGCGCATGAAGCAATAGAAGGACTAGTTAACTTAGTCAGCAGATCACTTTTTATGTAAGTATCACGTTTCACATCAGAACCAAAGTGTAACAAAGCACCGGGAACGCAATTAATTTCGATTAATCTGGATGACTTTGTTAAAACTTCCTTTGGAGGGGTGGTAACTACATAAAATATAATACATTGACAAATATTCCATATGTTAAACGCAAATAATACCTACACAAATAAAAATCTAGGGCCGTATCCTCAAGATAATCTTTAACAAAATTCATAACGTCTTCAATGGTTTCGATAGGTGTAAAGATACCCTGCAAGACGTGATGACTAGGAAACTGAATTCTTATAATAGCCCTCTTATAATGATTTAATTGACGTAACTGTTTTTTAGATTCTTCTAATTCTCGCATAGCTGAAGTCATTAATGGATTATCATTCAATTCCAACCTCTGCTTCTTTATATCTTTGAATAAACTTTTGATATCTGAAATAGATAACTCGAAGAAATCGTCAGGCAAATCATCGCTTCTAACAGTCTTTGCAGTTTCCAAAGAAAATAACATGGCATTACGTTCTCCCAACTAAAATATTAAAATTATTTTTCAATTCAATAAAAGAAACATTCATCTTACAAAAATGAAGTCTTCAGCTGAATGCTTAAGAGTTTTTGCATTTTGCTGAGATTGATTTTTAGTTTTCAATCCATGTGTAGCTTTACGTTTTTCCAGTTTAATAAAGCTTATTGGATTAATGTTAGCAACTTTTTTCTGCATCTGAGGTGGCTTCGATTCATCTTCATTAGTTTCTTTATACTCCTCTTTTTGGGTTGTACTACCTTCATCAGGCTTTGGTACATCCTGAGATGGTCTCTCAGGACTTGGAATTCTTTGAATCTGCCTGATATAGGGTTTCTCTTCTGTGGGTTTAGAAGGTAAAGGTGAAGAGATATTGGCTTGAGTTTTTAACTGCTCTGGGGAACTAATAACAAATAATAATTAATTGTTTACTTTGTATTAATTGTTTAGATTAACTTATTACTTACCGTTGAATTATTCTTAGCATAGCTCTGCCACCAGTTATACCAAGTGATTTTAGATCTGTCTCCTTTAACTTCTGATCACCATACAATTCTTGCCTCATATAAATTATTACAAACTCTTTACCAGATATTAAAATATTTGGACATAGTTTGCTTAGTACATCCCACAGATTGTTTGTAGGGAAGAAGTTGCCCATTACTCTGCTACCATCTTCCATTTGGAGGCCCAAAACAACCTCAGTTTCTTTTCTTACAGTTTGAGCTTCAGTTAATTCTAATAGTGCATTATTGGGCAAACCAGAAAATCTAACAATTGTTGTTGTATCCAATATCTTTCTATGATGTTTGATATCATATTCTTCTGGATTGAAACCCTGTTTTGAACAAGCCTCCTCAATTATCTAAAAATATAAAATGAATTTTCTTTTTCTAAAACTAATATACTAGAACCTGTAAGATAGTTGTATTTGGTGTAACTTTTACTGGTTGTCTTCTCCCATTTGGAGCCAAAACCACTAAATTCGTTGCCATTCTATAGTATAATTTTATTAAAGCATCTGATTTATACACTAGAATATTTTTAAACAATGACCAACCAATATTAAAACAACCTTAAAATAGTGACAAGTGTCAACTTAAAATTTATTTTCTTATAATTCTAGATGCATTATTAAAGTTTACATTTGTTGTGTTTGGCTTACAATTAATCAAAGATTATTTATTTTCCTATTACTGTAAAATTAAATTAAACATAAATAAATGAAGTTAATCTGGTTGCATATAAAATCGACTAAAAAAAATTAAAAAAGTGGTTGCCTATATCAGCCTATAAATGCAACAAATGTAAAAAATAAAATAAAACCAGAATACAATAAAAACAAAAATTGCCAATATAGTAGATCCTCGCTTAATGAGCACCTGGCATAATGAGCATTTTGCTTAACGAGCAAAATAAATTGTAAGAAAAATGACTCGCAAAATAGAATGCGTATTAAATTAGTTTATATGGGGAAAATTGTTTCACTATACGAGTAAAAATCCGGAAATTTTGGAACAGATCATGCTCGTTAAACGAGGTTCCACTGTATATTAAAATTAATCTGCAAACAACAAAAAATGTCAACATAATACAAGTAGTTGGCGGACCACCGGTCTATATTATTGAACATTGATATTGAATTGTATTGAATGTTGTATTAAATAAAGATACAATATATATTTTGTGTCCATGAAAAATATAACGTTATGTAACTAAAGGAAATTAATAACCTACTACTATTGTTGTTTGTGAAATAATTTATTAAATTTCCATTATTAGTACTTTGCATATTACCAACAAATTTCAATTGCAACCAATTTTAATTTGAACGATAACCTACGAACTTAGAAAGATGTAAATATCGGTACACATAACCTATATTATTCTAAAAGGATTTAACAATGTATTGGATTCATTTAATTAAACGAAATATAGTGTATAGTAATAGACAATATAGTAAACAAGTTTCTAAGTAAATTATTGTTAACAAAAACTTTTAAATTATTTGACTTTTAATTAATTATTTTTTAGTAAATGGAAAAGTGTTGTTGGTTTAGAAGTGCATGCACAGATCAGTTCAAATAGCAAACTGTTCTCTGGATCCTCAAATGAATTTGCCAGTCCTGTTAACAACAATGTTTCCTTATTTGATTGTTCAATACCAGGCACTCTGCCTGTTCTAAATAAGAAATGTGTAGAAGCTGGTATCAAAACTGCAATAGCTTTAAATTGTAAAGTTAGTCCTGTTTCTATGTTTGATAGGAAACATTACTTTTATGCTGACATACCAGTGAGTATTGGTTTTCAAAATTCATAAATAAATCTGTAATCATTTTTTTTATAAAGGCAGGTTATCAAATTACACAACAACGTGCACCATTAGCTTTAGAAGGTAATTTGGAATTTCAAGTGTTCACCCCTGGTATCCATAAAAAACCATATACAGTAAATGCTAAGATTAAACAGATTCAATTGGAGCAAGACAGTGGAAAAAGTTTACATGAAGATGATAGAAGTCTGGTGGATCTTAATAGGGCAGGGGCACCTTTAATGGAATTGGTTTTTGATCCTGATTTGAGTGATGGAGAAGAGGCTGCAGCTTTGATAAAGGAATTGGTTATAATCTTACAGAGAATAGGCACTTGCTCATGTAAAATGGAAGGTAAATGTTACATGTTATAGAAGATAAGTTAATATTATTAAATTTATTTTAGAGGGAGCACTCAGAGTGGATGCTAACATATCAATTCATAAACCTGGAGAACCTTTGGGAGTACGGACAGAAGTTAAAAATATTGGTTCAATTAGAGGAGTAGCTGGTGCAATAAAGTATGAAATTAAAAGGCAAATCAAAGTATTAGAAAGTGGTGGACGAATTGTTAATGAGACTAGGGCATGGGAGGCCACTTCGAAGACTACGCTTCCAATGCGTGACAAAGAACAACAGCAAGTTTGTTAAATAATTATATATACACTGCACTGTGTAATGATCTTATTTATTTGTGTTAGGATTATAGATACATGCCAGAACCAAATTTACCACCATTGCATGTTGCTATAGGACCCATTAAGAATGGTTGCGTAAATGTCGATGAAATAGAAAAACAAATTCCTGAATTACCTAGTGGAACTCGTACACGTTTAATAGACGATTTCGGATTGCAATTACAACAGTCAATTATTCTTGTGGTAAATTAATAATTTTTAATAATTCAACATAATCATTTCTTAGTTTCAAGAACAACCCAATATTATTAAATATGTTTGAAGAGGCTGTGAAAGGGTCAACAAATTATCAGCTTTTAGCAAATCTATTGATAAACGAGTTATTAACAATAGTAAATAAAAATAACATGGATTTAGAAAATATGTAAGTACAGACAGTTATTAAAATGTATAAATAAGTATATTTTAACTTATTTCATTTGCAGTTTAGTTGATGGCAAGACTTTCAGTGAGATAGCATCATTAATTAATGATAATCAAATTAATAAAAACACTGCAAAATTAATCATTAACGAGGTCATAACGGGCGATTTGAAAAGTCCCGCAGAGGTAGTAAATTTATATTATCGTAATTACATTAAATTTTATTATTTTCTGGTATTTAGATTATCGAGAAGAATAATTGGATTCAAATATCAGATGTTGCACAGATTGAAAAGATATGCACGAATATTTTGAATGAAAACAAGGATATAGTCGAACAATATAAGAAAGGCAAAACGAAAGTGTTCAATTCACTGATGGGTAAGGTTGCTAATAATTCAAAGCAAATGATCAATATGGCTTTGGTTCCAGAGATCATGAAAAAGTTGTTGAGTAAAATGTAATTATTTATGAATATATTTGTTAAAAGTTATTTTCTAGGTTCGTTTTTTAAAAGTCCCTTGAATTGATTTTATTATATGAGTTTTGTGTTGTCATTTCTTAATTAATGTCTAAACCTGATTCACGATGCTTGTAGTTGATTTTTTTTTAGCAATACTTTTTATTTAAGGTGCAAAAATAGTTAGTAATCTTAAATCATCGCGTTTTTATATATTTAATCGATTTCTTGATTTTCGTAATTATAATTAAGAATTAGGATAATCTAAAAATATTACTTTGTTAATTTGACGTATTTTTAAGAACGTCTGCAATTGAAAAATTTGGCAAATTAACACGTTTCAAATTAGATTTTAGATACCAAATTCTCCTTTAATATCGGCTATATAGATTTCAAATGGTTTTATAATCCAAGACAACTAAATTTTCAAAATATCAAAAATCATTTCCATTTAATGTCGTTATAAACAAATCAATTTTGGAGAAAAATCGTGACTGATTCAACGTGATTCACATTTTCCTACTATGTTTGCATATTATAGAATAAAGAAAATATATGCTTTCTTAATTCAATTAACTTTCATTCTATAGGTTTATCAATTTTCAAAAAGAAGTCTATTAGATAATTAAAGGTAAAGGAAGGTAGTGATCTTTTCGGATTCGAAAAGTGCGATGGATGCTATTGAATCCATACTGAATTCGGCAAAGGAAAATTTCTCAACTAGGTGAGCTGACTACGGACAGGACACAACAGATCTGCATCTCTTCTGTTCAGGATGAACAGTTAACAAATTGATGACGGGGGGCGGATTGTCGGTTCTCAGAGGGCTAGAAAGTCCAAATTGTAGTTTCGGCACTGATTTTTTCATGGACCCCCCTTCAAAATTCCGACGAAAAAAACATTCATCTTAATCCCTTTGGAAATGTATAAACTATTATCTTGTTTGATATTGGTATAATTTGCATATATTTAATTTAAAACTTTTATCTGGAAAAATATATCTTTTTATAACGTAATAGAATTAGTATAACGGTTAAGTAGTGAATGTACTTTGATTGATTATTATCTAAGATATTACTATAATTTATTATATGATGCTATATGTATTTCAAAGGGAGGAGGAAGAAAATGCAACAGAATAGATTAGCTGTATTCATTGATTTAGGTGTCTAAAACTGTCTATGCTATAAGATATTTGGAGATAGCCAAAAAGTCAGACATGAAAGATTATTTTTTAAACTAACCCAAATATGCATTGTTGAAATGACATGAGACTTGTGTATCCTTATTGAACAGTTGTTCAAATTATTACGTACCTAGTTTTTGTGAATTATTTCATTCTAATAAAATATAATGCTGCAAATGACATAAAAAATGGATATAGGATATCATTTATAATTTTATTCGTTATAAGGAATAGTTGTGTATGAAAGTTAAGAACAAAACAATCGTTTGAAGTTTATTTTTTCTTTTTATATTGAGGTTTTCTTTCTGTATTGAATATTTCCCTATCCTAACGATGATACGAACAAATCTCTACTTACAAAGACAATATTAACATCTAAATATAATTATATCTAATTGATTTATTTATATATGTATAATCATTATTTACTCTCTATATTGGTACAATCAGAAATAAAGTAAAAAAATAATAAAAAATATGCAGACCATTCAAAATGCTGCTATTTTAAAATGTACATAATTCAACGGACTAAACGCGTGATCTAATCATTTTATAAATAACATAAGAGTTATTGATTCTTGTACAAACCATTTTTATTAATCTTTTCTGCAAGTATTTGTAATAAATGAAATAACATTTTTTTGCCAAATCCAAAAATAGCGTAGTCCGATATGTTTTTGTTTATAACTTTTCAATTTGTTTTTAAACATTTTCCATAACCGATTTGGATATTTAAAATCAATTCAAAAAATCATTTAAGCAGCTCCGCTAAAAAAATAATATTCGATTTCACAAAAAAAAAAAACAAAAATAAGAAAATCTCTCACAGAAAAAATATTAAACACATTGCACTTATCCAAACAAAAAATAATAATTAATAATAATTAAAAGGTATCTCTAATCTAAACAGTCAGTAAATGCTTTTAACAAAAATTGTGTTTCAATAATGAAGAACAAAAGTAAAGAAAAAAAAATCGCAGTGGAAAATTAATATTAATAAATTATAAAATATGGCACTTATCAGACGTGTTCGTGTTAGAATTAAAATTATACATAGACTCGATTTCCGTTTTTCGCTGAGGTGTTTTGAAACACAATGTTTGATTGGATTAGAATCGATAGCATCCGCTTTCCTGCTTTTGATCTGAGGAAGAGAGCGGACATTACCGAAACAAGCTAAATGCGTACAATCCTGAGGGGAGCCAAAAAATAATATAATAAAAAAACATATATATAAAAAAAACAAAATAGTAATAATGTTACATAATTAAATATAGTATAAAATATCACATGTTTACTTTAACAGTAAATGAAATAATAAAAATATAGTTTGAACACTAGTTGCTCTCATGTTTCGCGCGATTTAAATACACAAAAAAAAACAAAATAAAACAAAATTCATATACCAACTGCGTATCTGTATCTACAAAAAATATATATAGATATATATTTACTGTACATAAAAAGAGAAAAAAATCTGAATCGGTTAGCCAATTTATTATCTATATAGATTCGTCTTTACTTATTTATAAAAGAAAAAACAAGAACTGAGCAAACTTTACATATACATACATTTAAATATTTATTTTTTTTTGTTATTTTTCTTTAATTTATTAAGTTTATGTTTCGTTAGCGGGCCTTGAAGACAATAAAGGAAACTCTAGAAATTGGCCGCTAAATACTTTGAAAATGAACATTACAAATAAAATAAAAGAATTTTCCCTTAAACATTAATTATCCATCCTTCTCGCGTTCTTGCACTTGATTCTTATTCTTTCCTTAAATATATAATCTTTCTTATTTTTTCCTTTTCTTTCGTTTTTAATCTTCACTTCTTTTATGTACATGGTATATAATTACATATTTCTTCCTCGCTTCCTCAATATACAAACAAATTAAAAAATATAGCGTGAATAAAATAATAATCGAACAGGTATTATTGTAAGTGCTGATGCTAAGTTTTGGTACTATTTGACTTATTGTTATTGCTTCTAGTAAAGAGAACTCAAATAAAGAGAATCCCTATAGGTTTAATCGAATATTACGTAATTGTTTGAGTGTGGCACAAGGAACTTTTAAACTATCAAACAGAAAACACGGATATAATGAATAGCCTATTGGATTTCGGTTCATCCAAGATTAATAAAATAAAACGAAAAAAACAGCGCCTTTTTCTCTCACATAAATAACTATAAAATATTTTGGCAAATGACATTTTTTGTTTACATAATATATTTACGATATATAATATATTTTTATATAAAAAAAATATAATTATTATTTAGAGAACAAGCGCGGCACTAAATGTAGTCTTTCTTTTATTTTCTTGTGAATCATTTAATATAATTGAGATCACCGCACTTCGTCACTAAATTATAGAATAATAGAAGAAAAATCATAGTGACAATATTATAGAAATGTTGCGCTAAAGGTCCTTTATATGTTATTATCCTCCATTCTCACTGTTAAAATTGATTTTCATTTTCGAATGCACACAAGGACAGCATTAATTCATTCATTATCAATATTATTTCATCATATTTTTGTTTTGTTTATAAAAACCAACAGATATATATAAAAAAATATACAGAGTATATTACAATTCACATTAATTTAATTTTTACACCGCTATATCAATTTGCTAAAAATATGTTTTTTTTAAAATTTGAAATATAATTTATATTTCTAACATTAGCTCTAATGTATTTTTTTTTGGCTCTCAGTCTTCTTCTATAATCACAATTGCAATTAATGAATCATCAATACTTGTTTGTCGAATGTCTAAAGAATAAGAGAATAGTTTGGATTCTCTTATTTTTTGGGCGGTCTTTGATTATAAAAGCAAATGTTATACGATCCAAAATTAAATTAATGTAGCATGTGATGTCGGTGTTGTTGCTGTCGCTGTTGTTGTAATTGATGTTGTTATATTTTTTTGGATACGCGTGTGCTTTTAGTTGTTTTGCGTTCTCATATCTTCTCTTCTCAACGTGTTCACCATCTTCGTCGTTTTCGACATCGTCTTTACAGTAGGTACAGTTGGTAATTGTGAAAGTGGTCCTGAGTATTGGGGTGGGCTATGTGACACTAATGATTGATCTCGTCGGGTCTTTTGGGCCCGAATCGGGGGGCTCATTTTTCACGCACTGTCCTGTCAGTTGGTTCACACTGAGTGGATTGTTTATATCGTGGGGATTCGTGCCCACCGGGTTCCTAGGTGGGTGTTGTAGGTGCTGCTGTTGTTGCGGCGGCGGCGGCAGCTTCACGTCGAAGGCTTCGTGGGGCGTCAGAGGGCTCTGCAGCATGTAAGGACTCGCCACGGATACCGAAGGACTGGCGACTGACGTCGAAGGACTCGGAAGGACTACTCCCCCAGGACTCGTAAGACTGCTCAGCGCCGACAGTCCACCAGGACTGGACATCGACTGGTTCAGACTCTCCGCGTCGTCCTCCGGAGGGGTGTGTGCATCCCCCATACTGCCACAGCTGCCCAAATTGTCGTCCGACTGATTGCCATCATTCGTATCTCCCGCCTCCATATATCTTATACATTTTTTCTTGCGCCTGAAACATTTCAAATATAAACGTTAGGTAGCTGCGAGAACTCGAATAACAATGAACAACCAAACAAAATAAATATAAACAAAAACAACAACGTATCGAACACACCACAAAAGTTAAATAAAGTATCTGCCTTGAGGCTTTTACCTTAAACAACATCAATATCTAAACATGCTTTTAAAAATTTCGTGTATGCCTAGTAAAAATTTCGTTGTCCTCAAAATTTGGAAAGCTAAACAGATATAATCGAAAACGATAAAACGATATTGTAAAGAATAAAATAGCTTTATCGTAATAGAGTTTCTAACATTTTTGAATTAGCGAATTATTCAAGTATTGCATTTTTACATTCCCACGTCTTAAATATGACAGAATGGTCTACCTGCATCTCTCACACCGTAAAAAATGTTGAAAATTTAAATACGTAACAGCAACGATTGCTAATACAGATTTACGGATTGAAGAGGTGCAGGTTTTTTGTTTGTTTATTTCTGTATTCGGTAGTACAGAAAATCATGGATTGAGATCTTCGTGACTAGAAATTCAGACATAAGCTTGAGAAAGCAAAGAGTACCATGCAGAAACAAAAGAAAAGTAAGTAAAACTCGTGTAGTAAGTGTAGCTAAGATAAATAAAAAACGGGTATTTACAGTCATGCATGTAGTAAATAGTCGCCCTCTCGTGTTATACTCGGAAGTTTTGAACAACAAAGAAAAAGTGAGCTGGCAACGGACAACACGAAAGGTAAATTATGAGTTCAAATTTTAAATAAAGAAAATAAAACAACAAATTTTGGCATTCGTATATCAAAAAAGTCGTTCGTAAAATGAACAAAAAAATAAAATTAAAAATATGTATGTAACGAAAAAAGGAAATCAAATTTGTTTAAACAAAAACACCAAACACTGCTGTTGCACTAACCACCGCCGCAGCCTATAGGTTGACGTATGTTGGTTCCTGAGGCGACTGAGTAGACGCAGGACCCCCTGCAGAATGCAGGAGACTAGCGTGAACTCCCGAACTTCCACCACTCAGCGAACTGTTCTCGGGGCTAATAACAATCGTTATTATGTACAATGGGGCACAAGAATACTTACACAAAATAATAAAATGATTACAAAGAAACACATAAAAAGAAAATCAGAGAAAAAATCATAATAATAATAAAAGAAAGAAAAATAAAATTATAAACATGTGCATATAAAAATTCAGAAAGAAACAAATCAGAAAATGTGTCACTAGATTTTTATATATTTTTTTTTAATTAACTCGTATTTTAAACCGATGCCCCCTTGTAACTCACTTAACAATTGTATCGTTTACAAAAAAAGTAACAGCAAAAATAACAAAACTTAATACAACAGCAATGTAAAAGTGCATTGACTATTTCTTTTATCAAAATTTCGGGTCCTTCTCTGTGTGGGAAGACACATTTTCTGATTACACAATATACGCAAATGAGCATATATACTAATAATAATTATACGTAAGGATAAGTATTAAATAATAATAATGGAAGAGATAAAAGAACAAATAAACAAAGAAAATTCACGTGTCTCCTACCGCTCTCGTAATGATCGTTATGATCAATGACAGGGAAACAGTAAGAAATAATGTCATAAATAAATAAATATAAAAATAAACAAATAAATCGCAGTCTTTCCACATAGATAAGATACACCAAATAGTGAACGACGATTGAAAATATGAGCTTGCTTTTGGAGGTATGTCGGGTGAGCCCTCCGCTAACCTCGTATTTCCCTCGTATCAAAATTCAAATGAACTAAATCTCTGCTCATTTTAATTTTCAATTAAGATTGGATATAGCACCAAAACTAAAAAGAAAACGAAATATCTAAGCCAAGTAAATAATCATGTGATATTTGGTGCACAATCCTTTAGAAGAATAGAGTAAACGAAACTGAACGAAAATCAAATAAGAAATAAATAAACGAAACGAAAAACTCATTCAAGTTATATAACAAAAAAAATATAATATAAAAAATAAAACGTTATATTATGTATAAACAACATGCAGGGGTGATTCATGAATAAATGAAAATAAAATTCTTGCTTATATACAAAAAAACCGATTTGATTCTATATACGAATTTTTCATTTTATTGAATTATTTAATGAGCAAACGATAATTTAATCCCACTTTATGAAAAATTTATTTTACTTTTAAAAGCAAAATATTTTTTTCTATTTTAATTTCAGTCAACATATTTAATTTTAATCACTAAATTTAAAAAAAATCATTTTATTTTTAGAGTTAAAAAATCTCTATTTGTGCGAAATATTGCATGTTGAGATCAACCGATTTTTGTATATAAGCAATAAACACATTTTGATAAGTAAACAATGATATGGTGTTGGGGAGGTAATAATTAAGTAAATAATATCAAGTATTTGTCAATATTTACCTGCAAGGTTTACACCACTGACTCTGTTGGTCCAAGCCATAACGGGCTCTGCATTTTTTCATGCTGTTACCTACGGAAACGCCCAAAAACACATATTAGATATCGTCGACAAGCTAAAGCTTGATGTGAAATGAGACTACATAATGAAACAAAACAAAAACTACTATAATTCATGCAGAAGACATTCCAAATCTTATTATCTCGCGAATTTCAATGAAATAAAATACAGACATAAAATAATTGCTTTTTAAACTTAAAATAAAACGTTGAAACGTTAAATGTAGACAAATTCTTTAAAAATTGAATTAATATTCTTTTCAATAGTAAAACAATATGTTTGGAGTTATTTTTTAAATTTACAATACTTTTAAGGAGACTACAAACTACGTGATATTTGCCAATTCATGTGAATAATATTGAAAATTACTTGTAATATTTAAATTGCTACAAGTACTTGTCCATGTTTTCCAAATACATGTATTATTTAGCAAGTATCTCATAGTTCATATATTTTTTAAAGTTTAGTTGTAGCTTTCTAAACATATTATATACCTTAATTTAATTAATCCAAACACAATTGCAATTAAATTGCCAAGTAGTAGTATCTTATTTACTTGATGTATACAATTCATTAAAACTGATATGATTAAACTGTGATGCATGTTTAGTATACATAATAAAAGTGTATAATTATATAAAACAATGCTAGCCTGCATAAAAGATCATTTATTGCTGCATTAAATTATCTTTTTATACAATTAAATTACAAAGATGAAAAAAAGAGTTATTTCTTTTATGCAGCCCAACATTGAATGTAAAATTTATTTTTTAATAAAATTTGGAAGTCTATTACGTGGCTCAGAGTCGCTTGCACCGCTTCCGTGTCGAGAATAGAGAATAGTTAATCGAGCACAACGAATGACCATCGGTGGAAGCGTTGCAAACGACGTCGCATTTAAGCTGATTACAGTTCTGTGTATACAGAGGAAGTAACATCAGCAGAATCAACAAAGCTCGGTACAAAACAAACTACGTGGTTGCTACTACTTTGAAAGAGAGATGCATGCGATTAACTAATATGGAAATGTACTAATCGAAATATAGAGAAAAGATATAAACTACTGGGACCAAGAGATTTTATTTTGAGATATACATGCAAGCTATTGAGGAGACTGCCCGACAACAACGTGCATACGAGTGAGTGTCTGCTCGCGCAGAATAGGTCCTGGCCGGCCGACCGAGTAAATAATAATATAATAATAATAATATATTATGTAATAGAGTATTATATAATATAATGTGGTTGTATTTGTATATATATTCTCGTAATGACAAATATATATCTAAATGTATATATTTATATTAATTGATATGCGATATATATATAGAGATACCCAAGCATGCAAGATAGAGAGAATCGCAAGTATTTCTAGGGGATGATGGCTACCTCCATCGGCAGGGTCTTGTTTGCGCTTCCTCTTCTTGCCACGCGTGGCGTTAGCACGGGACGACCAGTCGGGGTAGAGCTGCATGTGCAGCTGTCGCTCACGGCGCGCCAGTTCGTAATACTTGGCCTGCTCCTCGCGGCCCAGCGCGTGCCACTAAACAAATTTATTATTTTTTTACAGGTAAAGGTAAGCCAATCGCAGGCATCGGCAGGCACCAAGAGAAGCCGCTTAACGCCACGACCTGCCACAGCCTCGGCCGACCCATTCTGCGCGCGTATGCACGTACTGTCATGTCGTCCTCGTCGTCGTCATCTTCATCATTCATCATTTGATCGTGTGTCAGTTAGATATTATTATTATTATCATCATCATCGTCATCACCAGTATTAACAACAACAACAAAAATCGTGTCCCAAAAAATCATAAATAATAGTTGTAGTAGTAATATTGATGAAGTCCAAAAATTAAGATTCAGAATTTTATAATAATAATAATAATGTACAGAATATATATCACAGCAGCAAAGGTGGAACAGCAGAGAAGAGTGTAGTGAAACGCTCCGCAAAAGCTGCCACCACCCCCGGGGGGCCCGAACTACACACACACAAGCAAACTTGTTAGCAAAAGACAACCAAAAGTAATAATTAATTAAAAAAAAATATTAAAGAAAAACAACTGGCCAGTGTATATATAGTTAGTTCCCGGAGCTGAATATGATATATGTATATAAGTACGAAAAAGAAAACCAAATGATAAAAGAGAATTTCCAAAATAAAAAAAATCAGTAGGTAGTAACTAGTACGAGTTTGTTAATAAATTAGGGTGCGCGAATACTTTTTGTTTGTTTGTTTTTGTTTGAATTAATATACCTCCCGACTCGACGGGCGTACGCTCTTTCTTTCGCTTCTTCTTCTTGGTGCCGTAACCGTAATTGTCTCGAGCGCTCCAGCCTGGGTACAGCTGCATGTGCAGTTGGCGCTCCTGCCTTGCCTTCTCGTAATACTTGGCCTGCTCCTCCCGACTCAGAGAGTGCCACTGCACAACCATACAGTTATATCCACGCCACAACACAGTAAATAAAAAAATAACCTAACACTAAAGGAACAACCACAATCTCACAGTCATTCGTACACAATAAACAAATTGGAACGCAGCTTTGGAATCATATAATTAATAATAGCCGGCATCTTCTCTATACGGTCCTGCTTTCGACGCACTGACGAATCAGATCATTGAAAAAAATACACGACCGTACTGGTACATTTATATAAAAACATTACATTGCTAAAGAAAAAACACATTATTTATGAACTTATCAAATTGTACTCACATCAGAAAAAAAAATGAATAATTTGATATGTAATATGTGACCAGTGAACTACAGTAGTAGTGAAACTAAATGCAATAATTTATTATTTTTTAAGTCCAATTGAAATATTAATTATATTAATTCAGTAAAACACAAATATATATAATATATAGACATCACTTGATTTTACTTACCCAGAAATCAATCAATGTCAAATAAAATGATGCAGTTCGATTAATTAATTTATTTGCATTCGGTTATAAATCGGATTTAATAATGCATTACAGCTTCAATTAGAGCCCGAACAAGATGAGCTTTATTATCAATATTCACACGCTCTTTTAATGTAGTAATCGAAGGAAAACGTAATTGCCGTTATTAATTCCAATTTAATGAGCCGCTTCCAGGCTACACATTATTTTTATGATTCCAAACGCGACATAAAACATAATTAAGTATAATGAATTTAAGTTTTTTTTTTTGCAATCATTCAAGGAACAACAATACGTAATATTTCTATATCAGAGCAGGCAACTCTGCCAACTAGAGTTATTAAAATGCAACAATGTATAAAATGTCTAAACATTGATTTTTTTTAGCGATACTTTTTTTCTTTAAATAGTCATAGTATCGCGTCTGTAATAATAATTATAAAGTAAAGTAATTAATGAAATGATCAAATATTTTTTATTTAAGTAATTTATTTCGATTGATAATGCGTTTATTACCCAGCGCATCCTCCATTTTCTGTTGTCAGTGTACTTTGACAATAATGAAAAGAAATTAAATTTCAATACTTTCACAAATATGATAGTTGCGGTAATACTATATTGTTTTTTAATAAATAAACATTAATATGACTTTACAATAAGTTAAGCGCCTATGAAGAGTACGTTGAATAATTTCCATAGAAGCATTTCCTCTTAGGCAACCATGTTTACTTCATAAATATACCAACAATGAAAATTGATAGAAAATTATAGCAATATATTTTGTAATCGGTTGATATTTAGTGTATATAGAAATATTATTTATTTATGTCTCTTTTACAAAAAGGAAAATTACTAAATGCTCTCGTTTTATATTAATATTTTTAGATTATTTAATAGAAAATCTAATCAAATCAATTTTCGTAATTATATAATAAATATTATCAATTGAATGTTTTATTTCTTAATGAATTATATTGAAAAAGTTTTAATTTCTCAGTAATTTTTCTTTGCGTAATATTCGTCATTCACTCACTCATTCGCGCCATGTATTGACTTGGATTTTCGGGTGTTGTACATACCTTTCTTCCAAGGATCTGATTAATAGCGGCACTCTCCTTTAACGTACATTCGGCTACAACTTTGGCACGCATCTCCTTCATATAAAGCATGAAGGCGTTTAGGGGTTTCTTGATGTGGGGCTTCTTTTTGTCTGCCGCATTGTTGCTATCCTGATTGTTCTTCCCGTCACCAACGTTGTTCTTCTGGTCGACTTGAGTTCTAAAACAAATAAGAAGGCATAAGGTCGATTCGAAACAATTCCTTTTTTCTACGAATTAATGAGAACCTATCAGAGGAGATTGTTGTGGTGGTGGTTGTTGTTTTTTCGGGGCGCATTTCGTTTTTTATGAGAGTGTCGAAATTTACGTCGGTTGATGGTTTCTTGTTGAGAAGGTTGTTCAAGATGCTGTTGTTGGCCGCGCTGTTCGTGGAATTCACGTCGAAAGACGACGGCTGCTTGTTTAAATTCAAATACGGCAGATTCATATTCAGAACAGAGTTCATGTACCAAGCGGTAAGGAATTTGTGCTCAGCCAAATGGTTTATCATTGAGTATATGTTGTCTGGGGAGGCAAGGTTCTTCTCGTAGAAGTCGTTCATTTTATATATGTCTTTGAAGATGTTCGTCTTAAGGTCGTGTATATTCTCGGTAAAGGAGTTCTTGTTGTAGCTGTTGTTTTTTACTACCTCGTCCTTGGATAGGTACTTGCGGAGCTCCTCGTGGTTATTGAATTTGTTGTTGTTCTGTTTATCTGTCGGCGTAGGCTCGTCGAACTCGCTCTTCAGGTGCTTCAGCGAGAGGTCCTGCGGGATGTCCTCGGGCTTGTCCGTCGGAGCTTTATCACGGTTCACTGTTTTGTGTACTATCGTGTTCTGATAGAAATCAACCACTGATGATGGGGCGACGATCGCGACCGGCCGTTTTTTTATTGTTAAATTCAAAGGTTCATCCATTATACCTTATTTGGGCAAAGGATTCGGGGTGACGAGAGAGGAGAGAACAGAGCGCGTTGATGGCCGGGAGCGGAGTTTTCTTGGGTCGCGTGCAGGGGGATGCATAAAGCTATCACCAGGACAGGAGATTCAACAAGTTTTTTATTCGTCGTTTATCACGAGAAAATCAATATGAATGGCTGTGCCCTGTCCTTTGTTAAGATTAGATGGAAACAGACAGAGAACACGTGGTTCCCATCAAGGGAACGACCACACACGATTGCACCGATTTGTCGTCCTAAGCAAACACCTCTGGCCTCGTCGTTGTCCACCACCAAATCGCACGTATATATTTTAATTCGCGAAGCAAAACGGAGGAGAGGAGAGAGAATTCGACGTCGAGCGCGGAGAGAACGGACAAACGCGCGGACACACAGATTAGGGATGCACGCATTGAAATGTTGAAATAGCGCATTCGGAATATGTCTGTTTCAATTGCAGTGCGATAGAGATAGCGGCGGAACGTTTGTTACGTGAGCTCTTATTTGATGGATTGGCTCTACTCCTACATTTATACAACATAATAACACCCCAAATCAATAATTCATTTCCAACCTCACCACCGCCACCCCCTCGCGGTTCGCGAAAAATATAATTTCCAACAAAAATATAATTTTCCAAAAAAAAAACTAATAAATATCGTTGACAGAAAAAATGTTAAAATAACTTGAATTATTTAAATAAAAATAAGCGATTTATCCCGGCGACGCCAATCAATTATTTAAGGCACCATCATAAGGGTGGGTCGTACGGCCTTGGCGGGAGATGGTTCTATGGGCATCATAATATTGTAGCATCGAGGGTAATGTGTAATTTGAAATCCGAAATAAAAAATGCATATCATTACTGGGAGAGCCCCGCGCACAGCTATCTTATCAAAGAGAATTATTGATTAGGGTCGCGCGCGCTCCGAGGGTGAGAGCCAGTTTTACAGCGAACGATAAGAATGACAGAAGGCCGCAACCCCTATGACTGGCTTCCACAACACAGAGGGAGCCTCGCGTTCCGCAAACGCTATAAATGTTTCACCACCAGAAAACGCAATCACATTCCATACGCAACTCGATTAAATTCATTACAAATTATTTTTACATATATCTACGTGCCACAAATAAATTACTATCATCATTAAATATGATCAATAATTAATAAACGGTTTTAAATTGACGAGCAAACGTTTCAGTATTATTCAATAATAACATTTTACACCAAACATCAACACAGATTATTGAGAGAACCCATTACAAAAATTATATAAACGCTTACATTATATTTTTGATTTGATTACATCAAATTTATGATACATTTTAATTGTTGAAATAAAAAGTAATAAAATAACATGTATATGATTTTGATTTGTTCATCCAGCAAATTATTTGAAATTACATTTCTTTCATATGCAATTAATTTATAAAATTTTAAAACAATCAATTTCATTGAGCAAAATGAAAAACGGACTTTTTGTGTTGTTCACGTTTTATTCGGTTTTCTAGATTAGTGCAGTTTCAAACAGTGCGGTATTAAATTGTAATAAGCTATTAACTATTTTTGTTGAATGATTATTATTATAAATATATTATGTAAGTATATATCAGCAATATAATAAAATAATATTTTAAATATTTTTGTAATTTTATTTTGTAACATTATACTATAGTTTTTGGCATTGGTACAGTGATAATAATATATTTCTAAAGGTTGCAATTATTATTATAATATTTTTATATTTAAAAAGTTTCGTAGTACTAGTTGTTATTGCGATATTAGTATTTTCTCAAACAGAGGTTTATTATTATTTTTGCAATTTTAAAGTCCTCCATGTGACAGCATTGGACAAACAGTCAGTATGTGTATGAATGTGTTTTTGTACGTTGTATAGTTGTTGGAAAATTAATATTTTCGCGATGATGATGATGGTCCATGGCGGAAAAGCATGAGCGAACCGTGTGAGGGGTTTGTTGATGTACATATGTGTGTATGTACGTGTGTGTATGTGTGCTCTGTTTCGCCCCAATCAAGACGGTTTTCATTATCGTGTGCGGGATTAACGCGGCGTGCCCGCGGGAAACGCGTTTTCAGTTTACCGCTGAAACATTAAAACGCGGGCTGCAGAACAAATAGCTCGGGCAAATGAAAACCAAACAAGAACTTCAACCCTTCGAGAGGAGAGTGAGTGTTGGATACGGGAGAGAACGGCGAGATGAGGTTGCCCAGGCAACCATTGACCAATGGCCGCGCACCCGATAACCAATCTTGGATCTCATTTCTCGCATGGCTGCTTCATACATGCGATTACTACCCAGTAGTACCCGCTACTTTATGCTTGATTATAATTACAACACTTAGAGCACTAAAGTAATGATAACCGATATTAACAAGTCGACAATTCTCATAACTCCTCAGATAACTTATAAGAATCTATTCTTCTCGTGAAGAAGAAATGCGTGTTTCGTTGTCTCTTATATTCTAATAATAGTAAAATGATTAAGCCTATATACACACCTTGCATACCTCGAATGGTTGAGATCTGGTAGTTCCTGTTTAGGCCCAGGCGTGACTATTGCAGGATGAGAAGGTAAGTGTGGGCCGTGGGGCGAAAGGCCCGGGTGAGGTGGGATCAGACCCGTCGGCGAAAACCTGTAAAAGTCCGTCGGCAGGCTGGACGTCGAAATTGGCAAGGTACTCGGGTAAGGGCTGCGGAATCCTGCACCAGGCGACAGAGGATACATCGTAGGTGTATGCCTTTTGGAAAAGAAGAAAACATAAATATATAGCAACAGCAACAAAAACACAAGTATAGTAGACTGGAACACAGATCAGATTAAGGAGATAGGAAGTAGTTTGAGCAGAGTTAATGCGATTCGTTACGTCGCGGCGGTTCCAATTAGGGCCGCAAATCGACCAAAACACTCGATTTCAATACGCCTCCTGTTCCTCCACTCATGTGACAAATTGAAAAAAAGAGTGGAGACTCCGAAACATTTAGATCCCTAATACGTATATTATTCTTTAATTATATTACTGGCTTACCACGAAGCCGCCACCTGTGACATCTCTGGGCTGAGCATTGGATATGGATATTGGCCTGTGCTGAATGGATACATCGGGGGCCGTGTGAGACCTACAAAAATAACAAAGTACATTTAATACTATTCAATAAAAAAAAACAAGCTAAATAATATTTCTAATTACTACTAAGTTAATCAAATACAGCTACCCAAAACTACAATTCTATAAATATTTAACAACTGATGTTAACTTAAATATCGTCAGGTTACTAAATGTAATCGACGCGCATGTAACGAGCACTGTTGTATGCGAATGTGGGGTGAATTCCTTTTCCTTTCTCTCTTTTTTTTTCACCAGTGAACAATCAATTCGCAATTGAATTCGGAGGATGTTCTCTATCCGAGCTCCTCTTTTTCTACCCCGTTGGAAGACTATCAAATAACAAATGTAATAAAAGTCCGATGTTTCCCCGCTGTCATTACAATAAAACGTTTGGGTTTAAGCTGCGTGTAATTGTCATCTGTGAGAGGGTTGAAAGGGAGGAATGAGAGCGAACCTTTGTCCCTACATCCAATCGATATGGAGATGATGTCAGAACGTTTTAAAAATGCAAATAATTATTTTATTTCCCTTCGTCGCAACTTCAATAATATAATTAAAAATCTTACTGTAAAGGGAATACAAGTTGGAATTTGATAAATAAAATCGAAGGCTATCTCTAGATATAATAATGAAAATCATACGTGATCAATTTCTTTTGTCAATTAGAATCGAAAAGTAATTCATAAACCACCCCTAGTATCGAGAACATATTATTTTTTTCTCATGAAAAAAATATTAACAATCAACATTATGGCATGTTTGCGACTGAAATTGCATGGGATTACGTAAGCTGGTGGGCGTGCTTCACTTTGAAATGGCTTTTTTCCTACACACTCTCGCATTCACGACACGGGAGCTGTAATTTAGAAATAATATGCGGAGTATAATGTACTAGCCTTTTTTACTCATATCATGCCTTTTTTCTTTCTTTCAATGAATAAATATAGGAAAGGGGACGAGGCACAGATTAATTAATAAAAAGCCTGGATTCAAGCGAAAGGAATAACATCGAAAGGAATTAATCAAACAGAAATAATAATTCTTAGAAAGAAATGTATTATTAATACATGTTATTGTACAGCGCTCATAAAAAAACTTGGAACTGAATTTATACACAAATACTTATTTTTCCCGTGGAGAATACTTGTATAATTTGTTACGTTAATTTGGTTAACCATGGTAAACGAGCTTTCTTTCTAATCTGGGATAAAGTTAGGGAAGGCGAACAAACTTGTATTCATTGAAAAGTTTCCTGGTAGATAAAACTGCTCCCGGGCGCGAAGTTTCCATTCTTCGAGAAAGTTCCCGAAATTGGATTTGAAATTGCATCATCGGGATTATGTTTTTTTTATTAATAATGCTAGTTTTTAATGAGAGAAACTTCACAAAGCCACAAATCAAACCAAATCGGCATTTACAAAATATTTATATATACAAAATATCTATCCCAGAACATCTATAAATCCCGAAGCTCTCTAAGCTTTTTAATGAGCAAGCGTTCAGTTTTCTTTCTATTTCAGGGGTTAGGGGACAAAAAGAAACCAATAAGTGTATAACTGGTTTTCTCCGATTGGGTCACGTGCTCCGTCACGTGTGCACCGTTCACTACTCCGATAATTAGTGTTGAAGTATTATTTTTTAGTGTCATTGGTAGACCAGCGTGCATGAAGAAAGAGAAAAAAATGCAAAAGTAGAAACGAGTAGAGGGCGCACGTGACCCAACGAGGGAGCATTGGCAATTAGTGAGCGGTTTTCGCGACTAATTGGTGCGGTGAGGCCCCTTCGCAAAAGGGGTGAGAGAAGGTTTTCAGCGAATTGCAGTTTAAAAGAATTTCTGTTTAATTGGGATATCTACTGTACCATGTCATATGGTAATATGCGCAATTATTTTTTTCTTGCGCATAAGTTAATTATTGAATGAATCCAAATTGTAGTGTTAACTGGATATTAAGTAAGACATTTGATGTGCGATGAAAGCAAGAAAGAATGGAGTAAAAAAGAAAATGATGATTTTCACCTGTAGTAGATTTGCATTTGTATGTGTGTATATATTTATATATATTCATTGAGGCGCGGATAGGGTTAAGCATTTCCCGCTTTTGTACGATTAAAATATATCTGGGATATTCAGTGAGAAGAAGCGTGAGAGAGATAGAAAGAGAGAGCAGGGTGAGGTGGATTCTCTCTCAAAGGGAAACCGAATAAACGAAGACAATTAAAACGGTGAGCAGTGGCGCTCTTCGTTGAAAAGAAAAATCAACAACACGCTAAACAGCAGCGATGAGAGAAAATTAGATTCGGAGTTCAAAGGCGGCTCTCTTCTCGCGAATTATGAAAACACCTCGAGTCCTTTGAAGGAGAGGCGCACGATATGCAAACGACTAGGATAATTAGTATAATGGCAGCCACTTCAATACCTGCTGCCTTCCTGGCCTAATTTAGATACTTCTGTTTTTCTGCAAAAATTGAGCCCATCACTTGTTGACTGGAGTGCCCAGCGCATTATTCATTCATCGGAGACATAACGAAAAAAACAGAATGAATACGCTAAACGCTGCATCAATATCCAATACGTACATCGTTTTCCCACTCTAGTCTATACCTGTTCTACCCCTCTTCTATCCGTCTCGCGCTTCTTCTCGAGTCCCAGTTAATCGAATATACGTTACTAAGTGCACACATAAATACAGTAGGTTGCTTGCTCTACATGGTTTCTGCATTAGCAAGGACTTGCTATATAAGGATACACATTACATGAGAATATGTACACTTAATTACATTACCGACCAATGCTAAGTTTCATGAAAAGTAAATTTACACGAAGCTCAAGACGAGAAAACAAAAAAAAGCAACACGAATCTCACATGCACGCACAGAGTACAATGCAGAACGATGAAAGGTATTCGAAATCAAGAAATATATTTTTATAAGAGATTCCAGAATTCAACAGGATTCGTCTTGTATTAATGCAAAATATAGTCCCAATTATGAAATAATAATGTTCATTATTATTTTGTACATTCAATTATTAATATATTTATAATCTATTGCCGGTGATTTATTTATTTGTTTAGAAGCTGATGAAACATTTCAATACAGACTGATGCGTATTAAATGAATGGATGATACGAATTCTGAAAAAAAAACTAGGGAATAACTGAACAATAGCCGTGCATATGGGACAAAGCACGTGAATAGGGGGAAAACTTGTTGATCTGCAAGAGAGGACACCACTGCATGGTCGGATATTGAACAATATACACAGGCACACAGGGGTCACCAGAAATATTTAATATAGCAATTTGTAAATGGAACCACTCCGAGAATAAGTGATCCCTACAAAATGACATATTATTTAGGGATCATTTGTGTGCCATTCAGCCAGCAGAAACTCAATAACTTCCAAAATGAACATCATCGGGTCTCATCTTCATTGTTGTTCATGACAGGGAAGGACAACGAAATCGAAAGTATTTTTTAATAACGCAATAAAGAAACGTTCCCTTCGCGGAATGAAGGCAATTTAGGGATGAGGATGACGAGGTTGAAGTAGAATAATAAGAAGAAAACAACAACGCGAACGAGAAGACGAAGAGGAACATTCGAAATAATGAACAATTAAATTATTCACAACACACGGCTATCCAATTATCGTTTCCTGCAGCGGATTCCAACCGCACTCGCTTGCTGCTCTCCGGAGCAAAGACAAAGATAATTTGCTTGGTGGAGCCTTAAACAGTGCGAGAATAAGAGAGATCGAGAATAGTTAGTATAAACATACGCATCCAATTACTGGCTAATTGATACGCCCGTGTGCAAGAACTGAAATATCCCTCGTCGACCTTACAAGAACAAAACCCGAAACCTTTTGATCAACGCTCCCTGTTGTAAGAATAGTTGTCGCGCAGATCCATGTTCTACCTTCAACTTCGGTTCCGAGGTACCAGGATTCAGCTGAATCACTGCAAACGCACCTCTCGGTAATTTCAACGCTCCGACAGCACAAGAAATTCCCCCTACGCTGAGAAAATGAAATGGCGCAGGACATTTAATAATTAGTGCCACGAAACGAACTCCACGCACCTCCGACGCAAAGACAAAGAGTATTTTACACTTCAGACCAGACGTGCTCGGGAATCTCAACTCCCATTCGTTTTCAAATTCTATCAAATTCTCATCTTATTCAAGAATTATATAACAACATAATAATAAAATTCCTAGAATCCACTTTTCTGTTTAGTAAACTACAGCATGCAAAATATTACTGAACAAAAATTTCACAAAAAATGCGGATTTAGTTTAAACTGTCCACCACCAAAATCACTAATTTTATTGCATAGGTATCTTCCTCCACCATGTGCATAACATTGGAAGTATTCCTATTATTGTACCTGTGGTGGCCAGCAGTCGTCTCCATTCCGCAGGACTGATGGAGGCATTGCGTCCGTACTCACCCATGGAACCAGCTTTTCCGTCCAACTGGTACGGGGGGATGCCCATATGGGCGGGAGGTGGTTGCGACATCGGGTCCCCGTTGTGGCAGAAGAAAGGCAGTCCGGCTCCTGGGTGTCCCGTAGGTCCCAGTCCCATTTTTCCGGCCTAAAACAAGGACAAAATAAGTAAGATAAAAGAAATACAGAAATATTCATAATAAAATGTAAAATGCTCAATTCCTATTTCGTATGTCTTTAGATGATGTTTCAGTGTCATCTGCACTAAAACTGAGAGGTTGAAATTGGGAGCACAGTTAAAGGTTTTGTGGAATTGAAAGATGGATGCGCTCTTCCTGAAGTATTATATAATTACATATACAAGTTCAAAAAGGGAAAAGGCGATTTCTATAAATAATACTGTGGGATGCGGGGGTGGCGGCGGGTTGCAGGCTCGCCAGAAGTAGGTGTGCTAAAAATGTCAAAGCTGTATATGTTGGGGGCAGTTTGCATGAATAAGCAAAAGGGCAAGACAGGAAGTCGACTCGGTAAAACAGAGCGACGGGTAAATAAATACTGAGGAATGTTTATTCATAAATGCAGCGAACTCCATATTTAACCGGGGCACAAAGTAAACGACGCACACTAAATCCTCCGCAGACCTTTATTTTCCAATTATACTAAAATTAAACAAGAGCATACGTGTTTATTATCGACCGACGATGATTCCAGAAATCGCCATGGCTACGGCATGACCGGAACTGATCCGCGAAATTCTAATTGCAATAATCGAGGGGCGCCAAAATACAAATTGGAAACGGCGGTTTCGGTTATTAACGAGTTGTCGAATGCACGAAGCTCGACACATCAGCGATTTAACACGCAGCGAATGCATAAAATCGGAAGGCGTGTTTGAACCTGGGAGCCCCAAAAATTTCTCTCATAAACCGAAACGAAAAAAATACAAACGATTTTTCGTATAATAATGTACCTGCGTATCCATCCATCTAAGCATCGTCAACACGGTGTAAGAGAAACAAAAAAAAGTGGACGCATAATGAAAAAAAAGATGAGCGTATCCCTCATTCTCTATGGATATTATAACTAGGATGAGCCTGTTTATTTTATAATAACGACGGCAATGTTTACAGCCCTCTTTCTCAGCGCAATTAAATTCAGATTAATAAAACTTCTTGGCATAGAAATAAAGTAAAAGTCCATAATTAAAAAATTGCTCGGCAAACACACGATGACAGAATATAATCATAAAACAAACTTAAAATTCTAACCAACAAAAAATGTTAGCCAACCTACTAAAATATATATCAAAAAGTTTCTTGGAGATGACTTAATCTATTAATATCGAATATATAATATTTTTTTAAGAAAAATTAAGATTGAGCTCTGTTCAATAACATTGCAAAATAAATTCAAATTAAAAGATTTTAAATTTATTTAATAAATATTTATATTTAACTGTACATTTTATTTTACCAGTTATTTTCTTATTCCATACATTTAATTATTACAAAATGCGGCAAGTCTGATGTCTGATCTAAGGTTATAGATGGAGACGGGTGATCTGCTAATGAAAATGGATGAATTGTATGTGTGTGTGGGGGGAGGGTGAACGGCGAGTGGGAAAACACATTTCGCTGCTCTCAATTATGGAGAAAACAACATACAGTATTGGGTTTTCAGAAGACATTTCAATATCAAAAGAGTGCCGCGCATGTGCCCCGAACAGGAGGAGAAGAGATGGACCAATGGCTCCGGTCGATTCCGGAGCCCCGGAACTCTCCTGTTCTCCCCAGGCCCGCCCATGTGTAGATGAAGTTATCACATCGCACGTTTGATCCCATCAAGAAGGACGTATGAAAACACACATGCTCACAACACTCATATATACATACACAAATATATACAACTCAGTATGTATGTTATGTTTGACCACTTTAATTTAATGACGAAGAACTTCGAAGTAGAAAAAGCGGACAGCAGCGATATAATGTAAAAAGAAATTAAGGCTTCTTGAATGAGAAGAGAGAGAATTTCAGTTTGAATATAATACCTTTTCAGCGATAAATCTCTCTCCACCGAGGTGCTCTTTCTCCCCATCTCTCTCTCGCTGTTGTATAAAAAGCGGATTTCATATTTTGCGCTTAGAGAAAGCTTAGCTAGGGGATGCAAAGCAGATAACGCCGTATCGGGAGTGAAGGGGGACAAGGGGGACGGCGGTTGAAACACGGGGGTAAGTGAATGGGAGGCGGACGAGGAGGAGGAGAAGGCAGCGTAGGCGGTGGCGGCGCGCGGATAAAAAATAAAGAGACGCGAAATATCCGCTCGTTTCTGGAGCTTTTAGCGGGTATATACAGCCGGGAATTGTTGAAACATTAACGGAGAGCCGTTGCCATAGGGACGACAGAAGCAGCCGCATGCATGGTAATGAATCTGAATCGATCGGGAGTGGTGGATTTTAAGTGCGAGTGAGCGTATGTAGTAGTGTGTGTATGTCACTCACTACACACACTGCACAATACATCCGACCCAGAACCACTAGCACCGACGACGACGAAACAAAACAAAAAACGCTCCCCTTCCTGCCATTGCAGAAATGCAAGAGAAAATTATATAAAGTAAATAACATTTCTTCAAATTGCACATCTTTTATCCACACCTCACCGTTTGTACTCTTTTAAATCATAATCTCTTTTTAAATTACAAAGTTCGATCAAATTATTTAAAAGTTATCAAATTCCTAATAACGTTTATCCTTTCACTTTACATTGAGTTTTTTCTTTAATATTAAATGATACTAATGACAATATTATTAAGATGGATTAATAATAAGAATATTGATTACTTAAGAACATCATAATATGAATTTTTCTTTTGAAGAGAATTATAATGTTGGTAGCAAATATTAAGAGAGACAACTCTGTACAATGGTAGAAAGTACGAATAACTTTGTTTGCAGCGAGAGCAAACAAAAAGATATCAACAGTGCGGTCTGAAATTGAAAATTGAACCGGCAGAAGGTTTTGCCTGCTTTCGGTTTTGTCTATTGATTCCGCGTTTCCGCTCTCTTTGGTGCTGTTTCCGAATTAATGGGCCCCAAAAGAATTCGTGTGACTGGGTGTCGAAATGCTGATATCGACAGAGTGGCTAATTTCCATAGAACACATTTGTAATGAGTGCCTGTACGTATGTATGCGTATGTTACATGGGGGGTGGCGAGGCGGGTCAGAGCCTGTGTCGATGCAGAGGGGTGGGTTTTGCGGCCGCCGCCGATGCGGTGGTGGCGGCTGGCGGTTGGATTTCCCTTCAGTGTGCCGTGTTTCCCTTACCGTTTGAAACGTAACACTTTTCCAGAGTCATTGTTTTCCCCATTTTCCCCCGTGTCAAAGGGCGAACCTGTCGTACCCAGAGCCCCCTGATTACCTGCCGCCTCTTTCTCGCTCTTTCGCTCGCACTCACTTACACCAAACTATTTCGCTCTCCCATTCTGTGTTTTTCGCTCGACTAGTAATTATAAAAATAATTACTCCTACATCCTTTCAAACAATGGCCCAGAACGACAAGGGCCATTCGCGTTGCGTAAGATTCGTTACCTCATCACCAGCGCCTAATAACACGTCCGCTTTTTGCTACACACAACACTTCTTAGCTAATCCTTACTAAACACCACTCTTCGCTCAGTTCTTTAATTTTCTACCCTTTGTAATAACCTTTAACAACTTCAGTGCCTCCTCAAAAAATCTTTATAATGCATTCACTCGTTACATTAAATTTGATGCTATTATAGACAAAAAAACGTATTTCAGGCTACTTACAAAGCAACTTATATGTTGCTACAAATTAATAAATCTAAATTTTAAAAATTAAATTTATTAAATGTAATGTAATAAATTTATTCATTATTTATAAGTATTATTTTAATACATAAAATAAGACACAAAAGATGAAACTGTAAGAAAATTGATTAAAAAAAAACTTTAGAGAGAGTAACACAACATTACATATAGCGAGTTGTGTGAATGTGTTTGTGTGTAGGGAGCAACAACACTGCATCATATTATGTAATGTTGGACATTGTGTAATGCCGTAACCTTATGTCAACAGGGGGTGGTGTATGTGACGTACGTATGTGTATATATACAGAAACGGGGGTGCATTGTGTCACACAATGCGCACTATCTATACAATAACAAAAGGTCGCATGGTTGGGCTTTTAACAGAATGAGATCTCCTAATAATTAATACTCTCCGGCACTCTCTGTTTTAAAAGCGCTTAAACTCTCTGGAGTCTCCCAAATTACACGGTGCGTCCTCCGAAAATGAAATAGAAATATGTATTTAGTTATATAAAAAAAAGCAAACAAACAACTCACGCCCAGCGATTTACGAAAGACTCAACACCCTCAACTTTTCAAAATGCATTTGCGTACTATATAGTACGGATGCGTGCGAGAACAGAATTGGAGTGGGATAAAAACAATAATAGGAAAAAAGAGAAACAAGTATTTGCATTGTGAACACGGCGGCTCTCGCGATCGTATCAACATAATTCACACTATAATTAAATCTCATACTACAAATTTACACTTCAAACACTGACGTGACAAACGATTAGCGCTGCACAAAGCTCATGTAAAAAACCGAACCCCGAATTCATGACTACTTAACGTGCCGGTAACAATAGTCCATTACCATATGACAAATATATTTCACAAAAGAAATGAACAATAATTGGACAATATTGAGCAGAAATTTACCGCATTTTCGCAATTCATGTTTTAATGCGAATAGATTTATATATTATTCTTATTATTTCAAGTATTTAAATTGGTGTTCTTTAATTTGCTAAACAATTTTTCAATGATTAAAATGTAATTATATATTCAAAGAAAAATTGTTATGCTGAAAAAAATGTGAAATTGTTCTTGCAACATATACAATCATATTACATCTTATGAATATAGATATAATTTTCAAAATAATATATTACAAAAACAAAATTAAGTATACGAAGAGGTTATATTGTAATTCAACAGTTCATATATATTCGTTGGAACCATTCTCTCTTTCTCGCACACGCTATTTCCAGGCTTCATCAAGCCAAAGTCAAATTTACATTTTAAACAGAAACGAGGAAAGATACTTTTTTTTGGGCCCCGCGCGTTCGTTCTCGTTACATGCAAATGGCCGACGTAATGAATCCTGCGATAACCTGAGGTAGTGGAGAGAAAGAAGAGATGAGAGAAGATATATATATATATATATAGACAGAGAGAGAGAAAGAGTACTCTACTGTTCCTAGGTTGGTAAGACCGAGTGAGATGACGAATCAATGGGTCTTAAAAATGAGCTCGCCCCTGCATTAAAACATAATAAAAAACATAAAAATGAAATGGGAATAAGCGGGAAAGAGACGGTCTCTTCTCAAGAGGTAAAATATTAAAATGTACAAAAAAAAACAGAAGAATGGTTTCACGGAGAAACCGAAGGAAAAAGAGAGGAAAAATATTGCACGCAGAAAAAGAATTGCAAATGACATCATATCGCTTGCTTCTTCGGTCGATTCTTCGGAGTTTCCACTCCATTCTGCACAATATAGTTTCATAATTCAATTTAATATTGCGTTTAATCCGGGTACTAAGTAAAACGACCTGCCCGCCCCCAATATTCTTCGTTCGTTTTAAAGGCAAACAAAAAAGATCTGGATTTAATGCGTTTATACTTTAATTTCCGTCCTGATTAAATTTCGATCCGCATCCTCGTGCACACACACACACAATCATACTTTCTTACATGCATATACATTTTGCAGGTTGTTGGTTTTCTCGTGTTAAATGAGCCCACGAAAATATATGGAGGACAAAAAAAATGGGTACGTTTTATGCCCAAACATGGCACGGCCGGGGCATAATTTATGGACCTTGCGAGTGGAACGCTATTCGAGAATGAATTTATGCAAGAGAGTCCCAAAGACAGAAGAGACTCGCCCATTGTATGGTTATTAGATCTCCGAAGCCGCGGGGGGTTGCGTTATGTCCTTTTTCTTTTATTATCATCTTTTTTCCCTTCCTTTTTTATTTATCTCTTTTTTCGGAGAATAGAGACACCACGCAGGCTTTATTTGAATTATTGCTAACGGGAAACATCACTTTTTGTGGAGGAAATTGCTCAAAAGTTCTTTGCTATGATGGAAATATAATAGCAGGTAGTCACTCAATCATTATAATATTTTGTATTAAGATGCACATGACACAATATGAAGATATGTTTCAAGATTGAAAAAGTTCTGCGAGATTTTGCAAATAGAGATTTTCTTGTGTATGTAAGTATATGTGTGTGATTTTGAAAAGGAAGCTCTGAATAGAGTTTTATATTGAAGGAAAATCGTGTGGGGTTCGGTAAATGGATTAAGGAAGGAAGAGCAATCAGGATAATGGGCCGGACACTTGATGTCCGGATTTCGGTTCAGGAAATGGCTGCGTGTTTGAGTGTTTGCGATCTTGTTATATCGGATTTTCAGGAAAACCGACACAAAATAAATAACTGACCCTAGCTTTTCATCTAGTCTTGATTCATGACAACGGTTCATTATAAAACTAAGAGCATCATTGAAAACAATTTATTATAAGATAACTGGAATTAAATATCATTTAAGCAATTTAACATTTTTTGAATAATTGCTTTTTAAAAAGATTTTAATTAAATTGTATATATAAAAACTTCAGATAATATTTCATAATAGCCTTAACATTTCATAGATTTCATTCAGAACTGTCCACAAAATATTAAAAACCTTTTGTAGTATTATATATTATTATGGATATATACGGTGTTACTCTTTCAAATTATCATTATATTAGTATGAGTAAATAACGGAAATTTGTGAACCATATTTACATGAGTGACTGGTATCAGTTGTCAACTCGGAACAAATAGTATTGCATTATAATTGAATGATCTTTTATAGTTCTTAACAATACGTAAATCTAAATATTTTTATTTGAATATTGTTGAAATAAATCTAAATCAATATAAAACATTTCAACAAATATGGATTTTCTTTATGTATATATAATAGAAGAAGAGTGCAATTCCATTAGAAAATGTCAGCTAGAGCAAGAGACAAGACAGGGGAGGCGGATTTAAAAAAGTTTTTTATAAAATTAAAACTGAGCATCAGAGATGTGTGTGCAATTGAACCTAAATTGATGAGTCACTTGCAAAATAGAAGACGCGATGGGGTGTTCCGTTCTGCCTCTCATGTTCTCGCTCTCCATCTTTCTCTCTCTCGCTGTGAACACGGCGGAGGTTGGAATGGGGTGGCGAACGCGTCGATGGAGGGCGGCGAGATCAAAGGATGCCGCCCCCCAAATCAGATCGGAGCCCCCGAGCGGGGGTGGGCGCCATTACAACATCTCAATGCTCATTTAGACATTCCATCTTGATATAATCGGCGCTGCTTTAAATATTTCGCAATGATCCTAGCTTAACGCGGTGCTGCTCTATTTTTCTTCTCTTTATACAATGTTTGTATTTTTTTTGCAGCTGTTGTTACCCCGTTCGAAGGGGCAAAGTTTGCCGCACTTGGACTGAAAAGTTGAAAGTTTTGATTAAGTTGGGGAATAGTATGGGGAGTTCTGAATGGGGTACTCGTGTCAGGTGAGTAGGCGACTTCATAGAGCTAAAGAGAGAGAGAGACGGAGAGCGCGAGATTTTCCGTGTGCGTCGTCGCGGCGCTGGCGTCGCTTCAGGCGGCTCGGCTCAAAGGGCTTTATAAATAACATAACACAATCTACTGGCGACGCATCTGTGGAAATTTTATTAGTTGACGAAGGAGACTTTCTGTGTGTTAGGCTTTTCCTCCCTACCCGTCTTCTTCTTATTTTCCCTTTACCGAAAAACGACCAAGTGTGAAAATTAACAAAGAAAATTCCCGAGCAAATGTAATCTTGTCACTTTGCCTCGTTGAATCTCATTAAAACAAATACAAAAAAGGCGGCACAATGTACACATCTACTGTAACTTTTCAACCGAAACCTCTTTCTCTCCTGATTTTATTTCCTACCCTCCTGGTCTTCAGAATTTCCATGATACGTGATCAAATAACGATCAAACTAGATTTATTAATATAGCCATTCACTTCATGCAAATTCAATAACAAAATGATATAAACAATTAAGTATTTATTAAACATAAACTATTATTGATTATAGATTTGAATGAAAATGCATTCTCAAAACATAAAATGTCAAAAAGTTTATATTTCCTGAAGTTGAAATATAGCCAAAGGAAGTGCGATTTCTTAACATAAAAATCCAAATATCAAGAATTAGATTTACATAGAATTTGCATACGAATTTATATAATCCTGAAATGTATATTCTTAAATAGATTTATTTGGAGTAATTCGTTTCATTCTGAGTAATACATTATTTTTAATATATCACGATTTTAAAATTTCTAATTCATTTAATTGATTAAAAAAATCTCAATGAATCTAGTCCTTAGATGAATTATGATAAATGATGAAAGTATAATCAATTTGGTTACTGGTTTATAATACAATTATACTATAAATGTTTAATATCATTCTCTATTGTGTTGAGTGCATTATAAAAACATACACTAAATATTACAACGTGAAAAAGTGGATAGCGCGAGGATTTTAAATATGTCGAGAAGCTTAAAATATTTTGCATATATAAAATACATATAATATTTTTTGGCAAGTCCATTTTCGATCAACCAACAATTCCCGCAATGTTCAATATCGGCGGGTATTTGAATTCCTGCGAGTCGGTAACTATTCGGGTCGAGGGCGGCAGTGGCGGCGATCGGCCGGAATTTCATCAGCTCTGGCGACCGGAAGGGCCGCGCCGCCCCCATCATCTGCCAGCCATCCTACCTCCCCCGGCGCCCCCGAACCACTCGAGTGTATTGTAATTACCCTCCATCTGATTAAAATAACTTCAAAGTGGGAATCTTGTTATTAGATACTTTCTAGGATTCGCCCATCGACGGCGATGGAACATACACAAAAACACATTCACGTCCAGCCACTCCCTCTTCCCTTACTCTTCTGAGTTTTATCTCTCGTAAATTCCACTATTCCCGCCCCCTCCGAGGCGGATTAATGATTGGCTTCGAGCTTTGAGAAGTATTTTATTATTTTTTAATTATTATGATTCAAATTCTTTTGAAGCTTCCACTATATTGCAAACAATAATCCTGCTTGTTTATGAAACAATAGAAGCAGTTGTTATTACTAACGCGGAGCGGAATTTATAGTTTTGTTTGCGGATCAAAATAAATACTAAATAACATATCGAAAATGGTTCGATTATTTTTTTCTCACGCATATTTGCATTCCATTCGAACGCTAATGATCAAAACAAACTCTACTCAATTGTATTAATTACAGCAGTCAATATTAACATTTAACGTATATTTCGGTGCAATCCGTTTACACTGATTGGTATTTCTCATGAATTATTACGTGATTCTGGCATATAAGTAATTGTAACAAACTCATTTCACATTATATTTGTTAATTTTTACATTCACATTTTATAATTTTAAAGCAAATAAAGTTTCTAAGTTTAAGACAAATAATTATTGTGTTTCATATTTATTTTCTGCCCCATTTTCTATACTATTTTCATTATACACTCCTTAATACAGCGCATAATTTATTATATAAGAGTTGAAATGATATTGTATATTAATACATAACATATTATCTTTTTATGTATTAACTTTGAAACATTAATTAGATTTTATTTTTATAAAAAAGCAGTTGGTTTTAATGCTTGTAAGATTAAACATTCTTTCTGATTTAGTCCTCTTTTTACAAGTTCAATGGAGAGTTAGTCGGCACGCAGTTTTGTGGCTTTATCATAAGCGTAATTATTGATTTAAGCTTAGTCTCAGGGGGGAAGTCGAGTGGAAGGAGACGGCAATATGCAGTCACGAGCGTCGGAGAGAAAAGGGTATACGGGTTCGCGTGAGGTTGCGAGGTGTGGTGAAGGTAATTAGCGCATTAGCGTACTCCGCCTACAATCTTCACGCACCCGTGCATGTCGCATCGAATCAAATCTAGATGGAACGTAAATAATATTAAATCAAATCAACAGTCCGAAACCGGATTCCGACAATTATCCTTGAGAGAAACACCAGAAAAAAGTGAAGACAACACAAGGAGAGGAGGCAAGAGAGAAGAAAAATACAGAAACAACAAACGTCTGGCGGATGAAGAGGAGTAAGACGAGGAGCTTTACACTTCCAGGTATATACTTGCATCGGGTCTTCTTCCTTTCTCGTTCTTCCTCTCTCTCCTCTTGTTGTTTTGTTTAAGTCTAAATTGAGAATTCCATTCATCATTTATATTGGGTTCTAAATGTGGATTTTACTAATAGAGCAGCATCTTTACTGCTTGGGTGGTTTAAACACAAGCCTGTAATTATCTTGTTGGCGGGTCTTCCTAGAACCCGCATACATCAACTAATAAACGCTCCTCGCTCGCTTCACACGCAGACACACATTACGTTTCTTAACAAACAACCGAAGAAGCAACAACAAAAAAATAAGAATGAAGCAGATATATAAAAAGGCAATGCTAAATTTGCCATAAAATTCGAGCGAGCGAGCGAACTTTTTTTGTCAAATCCAAATTTGTTCATCTCCGAGAATACAACTTTGTGACGGCCTACCCACTTAGCAGATTGCAAGCACAATGATCATAAAAGTAAAACGCGTCATTAGATTCTAATGGAGACGTGATTATGATCCAGTAATTAGGCAGCCGTTCGACGTGTGAAAAGCGCGGCAAGATTTTCAAGTGGATTTTATTAAAGTTTATACGAGGAAACGCATCTGAACAACGTGCAGGAACTGAAAGGCTTGTATAGTTCCCTCCCATTATAATATGTCTCTTGTTTTTTATCCTCCCTGTTTTGTTCCTCCTGCTGCTGCCTTCTGTATTTTTAAATTGAAACCGAGTCATACTGACAATGCGGCCCTAATTAGAGACGAGCCTTTGTTCTAATTCACGTCCCCGATTTTCGTTTTGTTTCTCTACTTGAAATTAGTGAGTGAACGCGTCGGTTATCATTCCGTACTTGCATTCAATGCACGGCTCTTTTTAATTAGGAAACAACATCTGTGTTCTGTTACTGTCACAGGAAGCAAATAAAAGATTGAAAAAGCCTGCTTTTTTTTACACACATACATAAACGCACGCGTATATCAATATAGATGCTCGCGTGTGTGTATATATATAAATATACGCAACTAACAGGCTAAATATTAACATTAATTACCGAACTAACAAATTGCTAAACTCAGTGGCAAAGAAAACTCCAGTCCCTTTAGGCTTTCATTCCTAATAAAGAATAGTATTCATACAGTCTGTGTGACTTCTTTGTACATATTTAATAAGCTTTCTGCAATATGTAATGATTATCACTGGGCTCAATGCGGCTCCTTGTTTTGCTTCCATTAATTAGCAAATATTGATTTCCAGTACGAGACAAAACAACGACTATTTCTTGAGGATGATGAAAGAAAACAAACAATCAGAACGTAAAACGAAGAAAGAAACAACGATAAAAGTCTGCAAAATAATTAGCAGGTCACACTAACTTGCTGACCGATTTGCGATGTAAAGCAGATAATCATCAAAGAGACCAGAGTCTTCACAGCAATAAACATTTCAGAAATGAAAGGATAAATACACTATTTTTATTCTATTTTTCCCCCTTTTCACTGCTACACAAATCAACAATGACGTTTTTTATATTTCGTCAGAAAAGATCTAACAATCTGGTATAAATATTCAGCAGCGAATATAAAGGCTAGCGCTGGATGGGAATACTTTTAGATTTTAAGTAATCAATACTTCAGCAACTAAAATGTGCAATATGTTTAAAGAAGGAGCTTTCCCGCGACGAATAAATAAAACAAATATATATATGGAGAGAAAAGAGAGATATTTTTTTATTTGTTTTGTTCGTCTCTTTTTTTTTCTTTGTGGCTCGTAAACGGGGGAATATAAAAGTCCATAATAATTAGGTGAGGAACTCGTTAGGGGCCGGTTTATTTTATTCGAATGTGGGTTTTGATAATTACAGCGGAAGCTGGAGCCCGCGGCGGACCTTCCCAGAACTAACAAGGATTCTTTGTGCCCCGCTTTTATACTATAAATTACTCCATTCGACTGCCAAATGGTCCTTTCTTTATAGTCAGCCTCATCTCTATCTCTCTCTCTCTCTTCTCCTCCTTCTCTGCTCTTTGCATACTCAAACACACACACACACACATACATTGTCCAATTTAATTATCCACCCCGAAAATACAGGCGAGCGGACTTTTTCCAGCAAGAGAACCATGTGAAATGTATTCTGTAAGCAGAGCAAATCTTTCTCTCATTTAGCCGAGTTTCAGGTTGCGCAAATACTGAGCAAGCAGCCAGTATAAACATTTAATCAAGTGTTTATAGTACACTTGTAATTTGAAGTGTAACACCGCCTGCTGTTTGTTTTCCTTGTGTTTTTTCTCCTTTTCCTTTTCGATTTTTTTTAATCTGATCCCTTCCTGGAACAGCTTTTTTGATGTACCGCCGCTACGCCAAAAACAGCAAATTTCAACACCAGAACAAATATTAATGAAGAACGAATACAACATCCCAAAGCAAAAATCATACGCGCGCACACATTTAAACTATTTAAAACTTCGGCGTTCCCATTTAATTTATGAAAGTATAAATTATTGATAGCTTCTTTTCTTCAATATATTTCAATATTTTTTAATACAATTAACAAAAATGGAACTTGTATTATTTAAGGTATGAAATATATATTTCTTAAAAATAATTATTGTAATTATTGTAACAGAAAGGATATATTGTGTTAGAATATATGAAAAAAATGTAATTTGCATAAAATATACATTTAAAACAGGTGTAGAAGAATAAAGAGCTTACCGACTTTTTAGCAAGAATTAGAAAATGATGTAAGAGATGTGTTTAACTCACCTGGAAAGAAAAAAATTATATATTAGCAAATCATTAATTTTACAAAAAATATAAATAATTGTCAATTTAGAGTACCAAGAATAGTTATATATATGGATATATATATATATATATAAAAAAAATATGCAACGACTGGTGATGATCTGAATATTTTGTTTTCTTTCCCCATTTTTCCTCTCTTTAGAAAAGTATTAAATTACCAGTTTAGTCCTATGAATGTATATCTGATTAATGTTTGGCTACCGGTTTTACATCTGCAGCGCCTCGTATAATGTGCAGCCCGAAATTTCTGTTTTTAGAGGGCTTCGTGTCTTTAGTAAATTGGATATACTGCGCGAATTAATAACGGATGCGAAGCAAAAAAAATAGAGACACGGAGAGGAAATAATTGGTTATGGAGAGCGTAATTTGATGAAATGTGTGTAATGCGAGTAAAAAAGGAGTAGTAGGTGTAAGCGTGGAGGCAAAACGGGTTTTAGCCCGGAAGGTACAAAATGCTGCAGACTGATAGTCAGAGAGAGGGAGAGAGAGAAGCTAAATAATGGCTATGTGATAAATAAGTGTGGATAATTAATATCCTTACATAATAGCTATCGCGAGTTGGGTAAGGCGATATGTTTTGTCACGCGCGCCTTCCTTTGATTTGCATGTCGCTAAACTAGACCAATTACACACGTCTCTCTTGTTGTTCCGACTATGTCCGCGCGCTTTGAAGCCGCCCCCCAAACAACAGCCCTCTGATGCTCTCTAGTTGTTTTTTTTTTTGCAGCTTTTGCAATAATCGCTTCTTCTGCATCTCCGCGAGTTTTCAATTAATTATTATTTCAATGGTTCAAAATTATTAATTATCCCTAGTTATAATGGTGAAAAAATTAAAATATTAACTGGAGAAGAAAATCGGAAAATCCTGGATTATGTTTACAGGGGAGTGTGGGCCTAGCCCTCCGACTGGAGGCAGCCAGTAAATTAGAAGGATCAGGTGGAAGCCGACGCCGGTTCCAGTTTATACGAAGCGTCAGTTCCAGATTCCCTTTGAAGTCCACAACGAAGCCTGAGGGCTCCCACGTCCACGCGACTACAACGACTATTGCGAACTTATAGAAAATACAACTGAAATTATTATTATACGTTTCATACAGAAACCTTTATAAACCTTCAGCTTGCTTCTATCTACAATCTCAACATTACCAATCATCAAGTTATCACAAAAATATCTTATTCATATTATAATTGTGACTAGAAATACATATAATTAAACAAAAATATTCATTTATTTGAAAAGACTAGCACTTCCAATGAGTTTATTCTTTATTGTTCCATATTTATCAAGGAATATTGGAATTTCTTTTATATGAAATATTAATTTTCTTTTCTCATATTATTAAAGCTGATAATATTTTTGTTTGATGCTATATAAATGTTATTTTTTTATATTTTTATTTCGATAAGATCTATTACTCGAATCTCGAAACATCTATGTACTATTTTATCTGTGATTATAATTGAGTGAAGTACTCTCAAATAAATATTATTATTTAAGATGCTCAGATATTAAGGGAATATGAATATGCATTGCACATAGATTTGTCATTTCGCTTTTTATTATTATTTTTATTTTTTCCAATATATTATCTGAGTTTGTAAATCTGTTGTCGTATCATTGTTGGTTATTAGGAGGGAGATGAATGGTATATGATATATCTGTGTGCGTATGCATGAAGGGCACATGTCCTTGAATAGGGAATAGATCTGGTATCAGTGCTTCAGAGTTTTTAATCATGAATGGGGTCTCTTTTATGCAAACCTCGGTAATTTCGTATCAACCCCTGGCAATTGCACAAATTGATTTCGAGGGGGGCGCGCGCGTGCCCGTATGTTACCCGTCCACGTCTAGGGGAGTTAATAGCCGGGGTTGGTTTCACTGCACTCGCATACACACCATACACATGTACCAGGCCTACCCACTAAGCACATACACGCTCAGCTCCATATGAATTATTATATCATAACTGGTGTCTCCAGTGGAGCAGCTCATTCCTGACCATGGGATTAATGCTCCGATCTCGGGGTGAATTCGATGGGGATTTGGGCCAAAGTCAGATGCACAAGTGGTTCCCATTAATGCGGTTAATGTGTTGGTTATTATATGGATTTATTAAATGCAAGGGGTAGCAGACAACAGCATACAATATAAAAAAATATATAGATATAATGTGAACTTAATGGAAACAAACTTAGTAAAACACATAATCATTTTTCACATCACTTCACATTTGTTAGCCACGGCGCAATTTCTACCCACAATTTCAATTAAAAGCGTCTTAATAGTTTATTATAAACCAACAAAAAATTTATTATGATTTTTTAATAGTATTTTCAGATATTTTATCTTTAAATAGTGATAGAATTACTACTATCCATATATTTACAATATAGAATGTGTATGTCGTATAATAAAAAAAATCAAATGCTCTTTTTATTTTAATGTGAGATAACTTATAACGATGTCGATTTAATGAACGCAAGAACCTTTTTATTTATTGTTTATTTGTTTGGATGTGATTTTTGTTATTGCTTGATATATGTTCACTCTTGACACTATTTGAAATACAGAAATGGATGGATCACATCATCATCAATCAAAAACGGCTGGCGATAAAGCAATGATAAGGCTGATTGTACCGAGACCAGTTACGAAACTGCAATTGAGGTACAGCTCTCAATCAGTAATGGAGTACAGCATACTCCCCGTTGTGCGAGCGTATGAAAGGTGAACAGCCCCGCCGAAAAAGTCTATGGACGTAGCACCTAATATGCATGACAATGGCCATGACATTTGCAAGTGCTTTGTCCTAGAGGCACGTAAGTCATTATTAGAGAGATGCGGCGTGTTCAGTTTATCTTATCTGGTCCATATATCGAAGGGGGCCTCGGGGTCGCACCCCTTCATTCCCATAACGGCACAATGGGCGAACGAATGCACATACACAGAGATTAGCCTTCCATGCAATGTTTAAACAGAAAGAGAGTCCTGTGTAATTATGGATAATCCGCGTCCGACATATGGGATGTCACATGAGGTTTTTTCCGTTCGCAAAGAGGACAGAACAGGACGGGGAAAAAATCGCAGCGGCAGCCAAGGGGGGTGGTTGTAAGCTGGCGCACTTAAGCCCCGTTAACTGCATTATCAGTATGTCCTCCATAGGGCTCCATTGTTCCGACAGCCCGGCTAAATCAAACACTCCAAAAATTAAACAATTCGACAATCCTTTCGAGCCCCGGGCTTCTCCGCATTTTTTTCATTATTGTACAATCGAAGTGTATTCGATTTAACTTTTTTGTTCCCACGCATATTCATTCAAATAATTCATTTTTCTTATAAAGCTCAATGATGAGTTAGGAAAGTAACCTAATAAAAGAGAAGTATAGGAAAATTTCCGTAAAATAAGCAATTAAGAAATAACAATTTATTATATACTATGAATTGGGATTAAACCAAATTATTATATCTCTTGGAAATGTGTGTTAGGCAATATTTGATAACATGACTGCTTCAAGAAAAGTATGTACAAAACACGTGTAGTTACTACAGAATGGTAGTAATCTAATCGCTGATTAAATATTTTTCCATGTGTGTAAAATTCGAGGTGAAGCTTGTTCATTGCGTTTTCCACGGTCTTCGACTTTAAGCGCATTTACATTTCCATTTTACACCCCTCCGAAATTCCTAGGAGCGCACCACTCCACATGTGTGGAAGAAAAAATATTGACATTGAGATCGAAGGGAAGGAAAAGTTTCCAGTTTAACATAAGCAAACATACGAACCCACACACGTCCGCCATCTTGACTTGTTTTATCCCCTACGAGCAAATGGGGCTCGTCATCTTGTCATCTCGTCCCTATTCGCAAATGTTATGCACCCACGTACAGCCGCCCCCAAAAGGAGGAAAGTGAGAGAGAAGAAGGGAGTAAGAGAGAAAGAGATGCAGCAGTGGCAGCACACAAAAAAGAAAGTAGGAAAATACGAGAGGCGAGCGAAACTGCGAGGGCAAGAAAAATAAAGGAATTCGAATATACTACATATATACATGCAATTTTATTTTCTATTTTCTGTTTTGCCTCTTTTTCTCTCCCCTTTTTTTTTAATAAACCCACAATGATCGCGCATTCAGAGAGTGAGTCGTTGGACCCTTACGGGTTCTTTCGAGCGTTGGACGCAGGCAAGCAAACGTTATTTCACGGCATTTTCTAGCCCAATGGCAACGGCGGTGCAGCGACTCTCAAGGACCAGGGGTACAATCAGCGATGTAAACGAGACCAGCTAAAAGATCAAGAGCCTCCACCCAGACCAGACCAGGCCAGCTCCGATTCTCATTCAAATCAAATTTAAGTTTAAGCTTGACTACAACTAAACTTAGGGAACTGAAAAGAAGCACACAACACACAACAAAAAATCCAATTTATTTTCAGACCGCTTCTGTCAAAAGAAAGAACACGACTAATTACTTCAACTCAATAAATTTCAATATCCATTTTCCGAGTCACTCTCTCTCCCACACACACTTATTAATCGATTCCAGAGAATGGAAGCGAAACTGAAAATTTCTTATATTAAATTCCAATTTAAGCTCAATTTTCTGCAAAAAAGTTTAATTGGAAAAAGAAAACAAAAGATTTTGTATTTATTACTATTTTGATATAAGTTAATACTAAAAATTAAATTTAATATAAATAACTCAATTTAATAGAAAACGTTAATATCTAATTAAAAGTAAATATACCTTAACTAATCGCTAACTGTGCTGTTAATTACAAGGTATTAAGAAAAGAACATTCAACATTGAACTATAATCTTTTGCTTCTTCGCCTTACGATGCTGCCGTTTGATTGATTTTTAGAAGCTAAGGTCTTTTCTTTTCACAAATTCGTTTTTTTTTGTTGTTGTGCTTCAGGTAGTCGGACAGGCCAGCCTCGTCATGCCATTAAAACGAAGGGAATTCTTCAGGGATCTTGTTTAGTTTTCTTTTATTGGCGAGGACGTCCGGCGAGAGGGCCCTCGACTCTGAGGAATTTGCATGCAATAACTGGCCAGCAGCGCGCATAGTATTGCCTTTCCTTCCTTTCCCTTGTCCTCTCCACCTCCGCCGCCTTCTCAACACACACAGTCAGCCGACCAAGCACATATACACACATCCTATATACGTATATTATGTAATAGAAAATTTGTGCGCGACTTTCGAAACGCTATGTATACATACATATGCATACACAGTGAAAGAGGAGAGAAAAACAAAAACATTCCGCTTTCCCGAATTTTTATCATATTAAAATATCTCTCTGTGCATGTGTGGGTATACGCCAATACCAAAACGTAAAAAAAGATACAGCAGCAACGAAACAAACCAACAACGAAAAAAAAAGAGGAACAAAATGTGAAAACACATTACAACTATGCAGACGATGCGTATGGAATGGATTCTAATTTTTCGAATTCTTGACCAGTCTCCGGGAAACAAATTTGCAAAACAATGAAAAACAAACACTGATGACCGACCGAACACGAAACAAAAAAAAAGTTCCCAACGGCTACCGCAAATACTCGAAACAAGTTTGCGTTTTATTTTTTTGTCCAAACTAACAATTAAACATAGAACCCTGCTCAGATTGTTCAATTGCTATGGAATTCGGATTGCGCCTAAACTTTCATAAATTTATTCATTCGGAGAGTGATAATGTTTGGATCGTTATCTCCGAAACCAACTAGAATGGGACGCCAGACTTTATAGGTTGCTGGCGTCTTTTATCCCATGGCCCATTAAGCAAGTCGAAAATATTCTTTGCTAAGTGTAACTAAAACGTGTCTTCCTTTTAGAAGATTAAAATGCAATCGGTCGTTTTAACTTCGCCTTTATATTGCATAAAAATTCGTCATTCAAATCATGCATTCCTGCTTTAGTTTTATGACGTCTTATTTGGGAATACAATGAAAGTTTAAATTACACATTGAAAAGAAACGCATGAGGCCTACGGGTAACAGGAGGTGGAGGAAAATACAAATGCTACGTGAAAAGCGGATGAAAATCTCCGTCAACATGGGATTATCCGAAATCCCTTTAGCGGCGGAGAAATCTCAAATAAAAAGTAACCAACTTCTTTCCACACGCAACGAAGGGCTGTTCGCATCAAATTTGCCGATAGATTCGCTCAGATAATTTCTTTAAATCTTATATCATTTTAAAACTAAATATAATTCTATAATGTTAACAGAAAGGGTCAATTCTCAGTACTCGATGAAATGTGAATGCTAAACCGTTGTGGTCTGTTTTTTTTTTGTATTTAATGTGTGTGTAATTTCGATAAACATGCAACAGAACGAATTTATACGTGTGTATCGAAAGGGCAATTATTCGCAGATTGTAATCGTAATAATGGCCAAGCACAAACATGACATATTAGCATAATTGCGGGCAATTGGGCCCTCCAAAATCGGCCTTTTATGAGCGCTCGCCCTCCTTTTCCCGCTTACCATTCCGGACGTAGTGCAAAACGAAGAGAGCGATAGACTAACAAAAAATAAAAATAATAAGGTAACGAATGATACAAACGCACGCATTTTATTTTATAATAAGCGCCTTCGCATATAGCAATCAAAATGTGAAAATGAAAGCGCACCCGGCACGCACACATACTTTCACTCCCCTCAAAAATATAAATACCAACGATACACAAAAAAAGAATCTAATCGTAACGCGCCACCCCAACAATTACGCACTTATTATATAAATATTGATAGGGATTATAGATTAGACGGAATTAATGCAGCGATAACGTACGGCATATACATATAAATATCATACTGACATTATTTGACAGCTGTGATAAATATCTGCATTGGAAAATACTCTAATGTATAGGCACAGTTTTCATGACAAAATGAAACGATTGAAGGTTTTGTCAAGATCCACATAATTAAATCTAATCGAAACAAAAAACCTCTTAAGAATATTTTATTTCATGAAATTAAAAAAAATGAAATGAAATAATTCATTATTCTTATACAATTGAGCTTATTGCTAGAACATCAAATATACCTCGTATGCTTTTCATTCATTTATTTGTATAATTCTTGACGATCTTCTTTTTCTTTTATTTTTTTTTTAAATAAAAATGCGATGGCGAAAAAGAGCAAGTGAGGAGTGTGATTTTTTTATTCCGGGGGTGTACGATGATCAGGATGATGATGATGATATTCGCGATCGCCCCAGACGGTTCACGCTTGGACGGGACCAATTCAGAGCCGGAATTTATCCTATCAATTTCTGCCCGTTGAACCGGCAAAGAGCCTCCCCCGCCTCATTACCGCTGCCGCCACCGCCGGATGGGCCGCCATCTTGTTCCGTGATTTTACATGTCGTTGTGTTTATTTAATCATGCGCGTCTAATCACATCCTCCAAATTCATAAAACTTAGTAATGAACGATGAGCAGAGGAAGAAGCAGAATAAGGGAGAGGAAAATATGAAAGAACCCTGGAACCAATTTGGTTTGGTCAATTCGACCCTTTTCTCCGTCTCCCGGCGCTGCTACCTTCCACTACTTTATTTTATTTGGTTTAAGGGCGTTTTGTTGGTCAAGTAAGTGCCAGTCACGTATAGAAGAAGTAATGAGCCGTTTAGATTTGTACACTATCGCATCATTCGCATCTTTGCCTCCTCTCTCCACGGTCAATCGCATTCTTACCAATTCGACCGCAAATGCCTCCGCGCACAAATATTTGATTTGGTCCTCTCTCATCCTTCTCCAGCTTTCAAGATTTCTTTTCTGAACAAACATTGGACAGGGGAAAGGAAGAAAGAAGAAGTAAGAAAAGAATGTACATATAAGATATTTCACACTCCCAGCTCTCATACATACGGAAACACGCACACACACACTATATATATTTATTATACCGTGTGGGCTTCGCCCTATTGTTTAGCGCTGCTACTGAAACCCCCAAATATGCAAACTGCAAGGCGTGACATAACAGCGTGGGTCGAATGCAATCATAAATCACTGTTGAAAAAAAAAACAAAGTATACACCAAAATAATAATAACTAACGCTAATCAGATAAGATTATTCACTTTGTATTATATTGACGTGCTTAAACTTCATTTATAAAAAGTATCTGAGACACGATCTGGTGGAAGTTGTGATCATAGCAAATGTTGTCCTTTTTAATAATCTGCATCTAAAAAATTGAGTTGCAAAGAATATGAAAATACTAGTCACAATTATGATGCGCTTGTTGGCGTTAGTTCGTTATTCAATTACTAAGCAAGCGCGTATGGACCAAGCGGTGTGCGTGTTTTGTGCAATAATTTGTTTTTATTTTTGGGTTGCAAGGGATTGGGGGATAGGTGCTATTTGCAGCAAAGCCCTCACTGTGTTAGCTTTTCGGTGTTCAATCAGGAGGTGACAAATTTCAAGCCCGTTTTCATTGTAGCGTAGACAGCGTAGTTAAAGTGTCAATCACAGGCATTACAGTTGTCCAACACGAAGTCGGTCGGTGGGCCCTTTTGCCCATTGCGCCAACAACACTGGATTATTGTAACTTCATTAACCCGCGGGGCTCCGCGCCCTCGTTCATACACAGATCGGATAAAAAATTATTTATTATATACACATATACCCATAGTTCTACATATTGTACGTGTCCATATATTATACACATACACACGCAAATGTATATATAGATACATCCATAATAACTTGGCGTTTGTGCGTTGGCAAAATGTAATTTTCTAATAGCGTTCCGGCGCAAAATGAAAAGCGACAAAACAAAAGGTATTTCCATTTCCGATTTGCAGTGCGAAAATAAATAAATAATCGCACTACAGCTCTCAGCAGTGATCGAAACACACATATACACAACAACATCGCAAAACAAAAAGCGAATAAACAAACATAAAATCGAAGCAAACGCGAGAGACACTGTAATTACAATTCGACAAAATGCAATCACATTTTACCTTCCCTAATTTTTGTAAATATTTCTTATAGATCTCGATTTCAATATATGAAATTATACATTTTCTTCCTATATAAAATATTCAAAATTATTAATATGAAATCAATATTAATATTGAAATTTCTTAAAGAATTTAATAATTAAAAGGAAATGCAAGTGTTGACATTTATTTAGTGTGAATACCGCACGCTTTCCATCCATTAGCAATTGCACAATCGATTTTAGTGTGTGAATATGGTTTCGGTATTACCTTGTTTCAAATTTGGTTCATGACTATTGACTGGTTGACATGTTCATTGAAATTCGGGTCTCGAGTTGCGGCCGTGATGCTAATGCCAATGGATTTGTAGTAATCAAAACACGGACGACTAAGGAGCATAAAAATGCTGTTGACGTATGGCCATTTAAATAATTTGAATACAAAAATATTGTACGGAAAATTATTCATACAATCATAATAATATCTTGTGTATTCGAAAATAAAACTAATTCAAACATTTGACTAATAACTTAAATTACTTTTTACGTTTAATCTGATATTATATAGTTGATTTAAATTTGAATAGAATATTTTCATGTAAACCAGAATATGAAAATTATTTTGGTTATGAAAAGCGTTATTTGTATTTTAGGTATGTTCTATAAAAATTAACATAATTGGAATGGAAATTGATTTAATGAATATATTTATTCGGGATTGATTGAGTCATCTAAGACGCATCGTTCGTGGCGAATTGAGTACATGAACATAGGTATAATTTGATAATTGGTGAGTGATTAAAGTTAGAAACTTGACTTTGGGCTATAGATCGAAGCAATAACGCGGCGTCAAGAATGCAGCCAATAAAAAGAACGGTCAATCAAGTTCTTTATATTACAGATAATGAATTAATGACCGTTTAAAACGGTTCCGATTATACACAATTCATTTACAATAATTAATTGCGTGTGTGGATTTTGACCGAGTCATTGTTGGAAGAACCTGTTTTTATTTCTGCTCTCACTCTGAGGCTCCTCCGGTCTCTAGCCTAATTGGCGTTGACGACGAAATGGCGGTGCGTACAAGATAGCAATTTGTTTTAATCTGGTTCAGTTTCCTCTTTCTGGGTTTGTCCTCTGTTCCAATCCCCATTATCTCTGCCGACTGGGCCGTGGCTTTCAGTCAAAATACTACAAGGAAAGACGAGATAAAGAATTCCAGATAAGGTCCCATGGTTTAAGTGGGCACTTTTTACCTACTAATGTGCAGAGCACAGATGTCAGTCTGCAACTAGCCCACCCACAATACCGAAAATAGATAAAGTTGTTTCATTTTCACCCCCAACGGGAAAAAAATTGAATAGAAGAAATAATGGAAGTGCAGTTTGAGATAGAGGGAAAATGCTTCCTGAGTCACGGTCGCTTCCAAATTTATTAGGTACCGATGCGCTAGTAAAACAAACATACCAACAATAATGAGGATAAATTGTGAACGTCATGCAACATAAACTGGGCTCTTGGAATTCCAAGATTATTTCGTCTATTAGAGCGAGGAACACGTAAACTATACATGCTTTGTCCCAAAAATACATTTGTTTTTATTTCACTTTACAAATTAAGGATCGATTCCCGGATACACAGCAACAAGAAGAATTCATCGAAGATAGTTATTTATCAAGATCGAATGCAAAAAATGACTTCAGCTTGCAAAAAAATATACGGAAACTATAAATATCATGTTTAAGCTATTTTCGAAGAAACGCAGGGGCGGATGGTTTCTTTTGGAGTGTATCCCTCGTCAATAGCCTATCCAAACTTGATATGACCGGGCTTCTCTGATTCTACATTGTTTTTATGCAAATAGTGAAATGTTGTACGACCTCACTAATTGACGGAACACGGGGTGGAAAATATTTGCTTTGAAAACGCAGGTATACGAAACTGTTTGCACAGCGTGTAACGCACACACGTTAGAGATTCCATAAATTCCTTTGTAGTAACATGTGTGCGTGCATTTTTTTAGTAGCGAATTATAGATGATACCTACTCATGTAGAATAAAAAAAAAGTGAACAAGACGAGAGTAAACAGATGATGTTTAATTCGTTACGGTTTTCAAATATTTATTTTTCGGAGCGTTGTCATTACACGCAGAGGATAATTTGAGAATACTATTCTTAACGTTTTTTTGGTCGCTTTCTTGTTCTGAGGCACGGAACGGATTGCAGCAAGTAAACAAGCAATTGAGAAAATTGTGTTTTTGGAAACAGGTCGTAAAAGCGTTTCCAGGGTTTATACGTTGGTCATAAGAAGAGGAGAGAAAAAAAAAGTTAAGAAGCGAAGAAAAGAGCGGAACGTGGGTTATTGTATTGAAGAGGGAAAGGAGGGACCGAATATAAATACGTTTTTAGGGGGGGCCAAACAAACGTTTCGGGTTTCTGGAAAGTCATTAAATGGCATTCAAGCCACCCGTTGTGCGATGCTCTGCTCGCCTCTGGACACACAATGCCCTTCGAGAGAGAAAAAATAGAATAAAAATAAGTGAAGAAGAGAAAATCAAGTTTCACCGATTCCAGAGAACAAAAAAAAGGATTCCTAAAACACCACCCAAGTCGAGGAAGAGGTGGAGGACGACAACAGAAGGACGAGCTCCTCGTTACGCAAACGATCGCGCATTCGCACTGTCCCTCCTTTTATCTTCTTCCTCTCCTCGATATTTCGCAACAATCATCACCTAGTTGGCGTTACATAATCAGTGGGCCGTCGCAAAGGCCCAATGAATACATATTAAGGCCTGTCACTACAGCGGCGGCGTCTTTGAAGCCTCCTCAGCAGACACGCGAACTTCGCACGCGCGCCGCTCGCTAATGCGGCGGAAACGCGCGGCTAGTTTTACACTAATTAAGACTCTGAAATCCAGCCCTAATCATGCAAACTAATTGAAATTAAACGCGTATAAGAATAAATAATGAAATAAGCGTAAACAAATGCAATTCTAAATTCTGTTGAAGATTATGAGGGGGAAGTGCGAAAGAAGGAACGAAAAAGATGAACGGAAGAGAAAAGAAGAGAGGAAATAAATTTTGTTTGCGAGATAAACGATGAATCTGTATCAAAGCGCGCACTCCTTCAGTTGCAGATCCAAATTGAAGAGCGCCTCTCGACTCCCCGACTAATTTTAGGATCAATGTTGCGCTCAACTTGATCACATCAAAGAGCGAAGGAATATACACGTATATATGTATATATATATATACAAACATAAAAAAACAAAGAAGAACCAAAACTTATCTATTCAAACACGCCCGCCGCGAGTTTTCTCACTCACCCAACATAATGCGATAATAATTTAAGTCTTCAAAAGAAAACCCATCAAACATGTTCAACTTTCACTGAAGCTCGTATCTTCAGATTCACAATTAGTTTCACATATATAAAAAATTTTGTTATTTTATATTATATATTAGGTAAATTTGATCGATAGCCTTAGTATGCTTTAGCGAAATAAAATTAATTAAATTTTTGTGTGAGTTTCGTACTTATCAATACTTTGTCAATGAAATTTTGTTGAAATATATATATAAATAATAGATTAGTTATAAAATATAGAAACTGTAGAAATTAAATTCGTTAATGAAATAAATTATATATACAGCATTGTGATCTGAAGTAAATTTAGTTTAACTTAAAATACATGCTACATTTTCATCAATTTAGAAGAACGAAAACAATTTACCAATTCAATGCATTAAGTGGTTTATACAAGGTGTCTGTAAAAAAGTGAAAATATTCTTGTGTAGATTGAATTCGAGGATGCGTTCTAAAAAGAAAATGGAGAAAATGTGTGCGCGCAAGGATGATGCTGGGGTTGGGAGGCGAGGTCGACTCTAAAAATCGTGGAGGGCTTAGCGGAAATAAAATTACCGCAACTTCGCTGATTGAATCGAACCAGTAAACGATTTCTACGCCTCGGATGGCCAATTTGCCGCTTTCCGTTCCGCTCGAGATCGCACGTTCGGTAAAATGAACCGACATAATGATAAAAATGGGTCGGGGGTGGTTGCGGCGGCGACGACGGCGGTGGTTGTGGGGATAGGGCGGAAGCGACGGCGGCGACGACGATGATGACGACGGCGGCGCATGTTTTCGGTTCATGTGAATGTTTGTGTGAATATTTCATGGCAATCAGAACGCGGCGCGGGCCATCGAAAACAGTTTAGCGGAAACGGAAACGCATGCAATATTCAATGACCCGTCGATGATGAAGCCGCCCGCCTTCACGTAGCGCCATCGCCGCCACCACCATCGCCCTCGTCAACGTCTCCATACATTATTAACAAATCCGTAAACTGGTGAGCGTTTCAAAATAAGACCAAACCGAAAAGAGACGAAACAAAGAGGGCGCTCGTTCGATCAGTAAAAGCCGCACATTGTGCTTGAGTTATTGGCCACGGCCGGAAATGTTGTAACGTCCATTGCATAAACATCTAAGGCCGTTTCGTATTTACATTCCCCAAATGATTTAAAATTACAAGCGACGCTGTTGGTGTATGCATGCATGTGCACGTCTGTGCGCACACACATTGTATTATTTTCACAATAAATTGCGATCGCTTTTGTTTCGCCCGCAAGATACAAGAGTCATTAATCAAAATTATTTTATTATCATCATCATCGGCCTTTTTGGTTCGTGCCAGGCGCACCAATTAAAAACTACTCACGTGTCCCGGACAAAACGCTTCTTCTTGTTACCGTTTCTTTATTTGGTCAAATAAGAATGATGGCTGTTCAGGGGGGAAATCGTGCTAACGGCCTCTAAGAGGAATTAAATTTTCGTTAATTTGTTTACGCCTTCATTGTATGCAAATCGGGGGGAGTGCAGAGCACCTCAGGCGTCGTCTGGAGGTGTTAATTTAACTCGACAACAAAACGGCCCATTAATTATTTACTCACAATACACCGAAATGACGCGCTTCCTATCCGACGTTCTGAATAGACAATTCCTTTCGTGTTGTGTATATTATTCTTTTTTCCACCTTCCGTAACAATTCCAATACACGCGACGAGACCAAAATTGATGATCATTCAATCAGACATCCTTCAAAGACTTACCTATAACAAAAGAAAAGAAAACAATCAATTATCGTACCAGGCAATTGTATACAAAATATGTAAGTTAAAATAAAATGTAACTTTAAAAATAAATAAGTTGGTTAATGTTATTATGTAAATAATCTTCTATTCTATATGAATAACTAAAAGCACGATCGATGAATTCCATATGAAAATCGGTTCCCTTGTTACTTTTTAATTAATAATGAACAAGTGTGCGCAGATAGAGACAGTGTCATCAATAAACGTCAGTCCAACATTGTTTTTTTCTTCAACCGTACGGAATTAGTGAAGTTAATTAGACGTGAGTTTCGGGTGTGTGGGACAGACTCGTAGTCCCACCTGTCCTAATTCCAGACGTACACATAAACTTACAGGTAGAAAGATAAAAGATGATTGTGAAAATTACAAATTATGTCCCACAGGCGCCTGTCAGATGATGACTTGAGAGATGATTGAAAAAAAAAGAAGTCGATGAAACTGTTTAAAGTGAAAAGTCTGGGCGCCTGAAATTGTTATTAGGGTGTTTCTGTTGGGAATAACAAGAGAATAACACAGAGAGAGAACGAAACTAAGTGGCCGCCACGCAACTACTTTAGATTTCTTCTTGCGTTTTTGTATCTTTATTGCGATCAGGAGCCGTAAATAGCGCATAAAACCCTTTTTGAAAAATGATTTCCAGTCCCGCGAAATGCACGTTTATTTCCTATATCCGACACACTTTAAAACATAAATAATAGTTTGAAACATTCATTAAATAGATCATAAATATTATTATAATAATTGTAAGAGCGTTATACCAATATTGTAACATATGCACAAGAAAAAGAATTAAAAATTGTCAACAAAAAATATTTTTAAATCCCAAACCTTGTGGACCGGTTTGGGATCGTACTAATTAGGATAAATTCTAAAAAAGAATACTGTAGGTAATAAAAAGGAGAAAAGATTAAAGCAATTAACCTATTAGAAGGGAAATAAATAATGCGGATGGAAAGCGTCGAAATGTTAAGGTCGGGCGGTATACATTTTTCTTGTGTGTTTTGGCGTTTTCATTCATAAACCAAATGAGTTGCTGGGTTTCAGGTAGAAAAATTCGAATCGGAAACGAGATTACGTCCACGTTGCATCCGAAATTGCTTGATTTACGACACAGTTCCGGCTTTAATTTCTAACTATTTACTTGCCGGATTCAATTGACTAAAGCACTGAACGAATTAACAATAGACAAGCACGTACTTGGGATTATTCATGTATACATTTTGGAGTTGTTCACATAAATATATTTAATTTGCCGTTTTAAATTATCTCAGTATATTTTTAAAATATAAAAATTTGCATGTATGCAATACATTTTTATTAGTTTAAAGTATTTCAATCTTGGATTCTTTTCTCGTATATTTTATACATGAGATATCGACAAGAACAATGATTAATAAAATGATATAACAAATTGAGAATGTGTAAACTATTACACTACAATATTTGTTTTAAATATGTTATAAAGTATAATTTATTCAAAGGTGACAAATATCAGACTTGCATTGTTAATTATATAAATAAAGAAACACGATATGAAACGAACGGTTCGAAGTAAAAGTAGTTGTTAATACATCATCAGTGCGATTACTTAATTCGATTCTCTAAATATGTAATTCCCGTTCGCGGCGAAGATGAAAGTGAAAGCAGAAGATTTGATAAGGCGTCAATTAAGGAGAACGTCGTGCGGAGAGTCAGCGCGTAAGACAGACAGAGAGAGAACGTGCGAGTGAGCATGTGTGTGTTTGTATGTGTTAGCCAACACATGTACATAACCGGGAAGGCAAACTGATAATTATCTGATTAGCGAGAATCAAAAGCGCCGACAGCGAGGATTAATTCGGCTGGTAAATACCTGCATTGTATTATTGTTTGTTCGTGATTATATGCCTCACGTGCCCCCATACTTAATAAATAATATAATGATACACGACGGAAACACGCGATTCTCACTCAGAGCGAGTCCCCCCGAATATCCAAATATTATTCGACCGCAAAAACGACGGGTCGAAGGGTCCGGGACCTGGATCTATAATACCTACCACAAAAGGAGAAGTGAAAAAACCCACAGTCGGAATGAATGCGACCATCATTATTACATTTGACAACCCAACCACACCCAACAAACAACCATCAACACAACGAAAATTAACGGCGCGGAATCCAATCCGAACGGATGAACCTCACTTACACTTTCGACATTTTCCAACCTGGCAAGCAAAAAGGTTGCAGCAGTCCATTTGAGAAAGTAATATATGTACCAATTACCATATCCAATCGTACCCAATTAGCGAGCTTCGCTATAGTAAAAATAGATACACAATATTATCGAGCGTGTCCTCAATTAAGACAAAAATCTTGTATCGATTATTTGCCTATTAATTCATCGGTTATCAAGCAAAGAAAATACTTCTGATTAACACAGAAAAAAAAATGCTTCATAGAAATTTCATTATTTGATAGATTATCATTATTGTTCTGTCAATAAAAAAATAACGAGCATTAGATTTTTATTCTTTTGATGAATTTAAATATACAGTACGTCTTTTTTGTATGCCCGTATCCCTTACGTAATAAGCGGGGAAAAAAAGCAACGCGAAAGAAGAGACAAGAATAAAAAAGAAGCGGCATTGCGTACTCTATGATTTAGCTGTCGTCGTAGTCGACCTATCTTTAATTTTCTTCTCGTTTTCGTTTGCTTGTCGAACGGCAGTGATTATCTGAAAACTCCCATGATGTATATTGGCAACAGCGAATGCTTTTATGTAGTAGCGAGCCTTCTAATTTAAAATCAACCACTTCGCATTTTTCCCACCCTTATATAATATGACCTTAACGGGTTATTATTTTTTTCTTCTTTCTTCTCGTTCAATAACTCACGAATATCCAACAATTGCGTTATGTAATTAGCGATTTACAACTATATAGCCCCAAGTTGCCTACTGAATGTGACTTTGTGAATACATTTAGAGCTTCTCCTTTTCCTGTTACTCTCTTTTTAATCTGTTCTTCCATAATTATTTTAAATTGGACTAGTTATTCTCGAGAAGGAATTTTAATGATTTCAAAAGAACTTTCCGTTTCCAATATATGTATATTTTAATTTTTCGTCTCTTTCAGAACGCACCACACAGTCGCTCTTCCTACAACCATTCACGCAACCCGTAACACGACAATTCACTTATATATTGAAATGCCAGACTAATACGCAATTAACTTTCTTTAAATACAAAGTACATTCGTTTCGTTGCTGAAGACTCTATTCATACATCTTCTGACTGCGTGTCATTTTTAATATTTACTAAAGTATAATATTTATAACTATAGTATATTTTATCAATGTATACTATTAGACAATATAAACATGAGGAAGCGACTACAGTCGTAATTTTCATATATCAACTTTGTGTTAACTTGTTAACGTTTTACTCCGGTATAATAAACGCATTAATAAAAAATGAGCATATTTCTATAATTATTTTTTATTGAAATATTAGTAGAATGGAATCATCTGCATATATCGTGCACTGTTATTTCCTCATTACTTATATGTTTACTTTTTATTCGGTGATATAATTTAATTGTTCGCGTCTGAAATTAATTAGAGTTGGCACTTTGTCCATCATTGTTACGGAGTGTGACTATCTTTTGTCGTTAAAAACGAGTGCGTCATCTATCATTTGGCAGATGTGGCCAGCGATAACTCGAGGAATGTCTAGAATGTATGCTGTTTTCCTTCTGCACACGTGAAAATAAAATCAAACCGGAACAATTTCCACACGTTAGCGCTGAACGAGGGGTGCCCAACCAACCATCAAGCAAACACCACCACCCGGGAAACACGTCTTAATCATTCCAAGAAAGCATAAAAGGAATTATGAGAATCATTGAATAATTCATTAATGTGGAAGGAAAGAAAGAAATAATATAAAAAAAAGAAGCAGGCGAGAAAATAAACACGCAACTTAGTCGAGCTAGTTAGAAATGAGAAATTTATGTGTTCTTGATGAATTTGTCGGGTCTGTAATAATAAATATTTGTGTGTGAGTTTCGTTTCTTATAAGGGAATATTGAATGATGAATAGGGCAAGTAACGGGGTTTGATAAAAAATGCACGGCTTAATTCATTTCATCTTTCATCCCGATTATTTTCGTATTAAGCGCCACGCTTGAATAATGTATTAACGATGATTTATTGGATCAAAGAGGAATCGGTTATGGATTTGATGTGTGACAGTCACAGGTGTGCGCTCCTTGAATATGCATTTTCTTTTTGTTATTATCATTTACTAGTCTTTGGAGGCTCGTAAATAATGTAACGGCTTGGTGCTTGATTAGTCTCCAAGAGGACATCGCGAGGGCTACCGCACTTGTGTCCTCCTGGGAGTCGAATGCGTGGGAGTCACACGATTTACGGCACCTCTCTTTTGCTCTCGATGCCCGAATGCACTTCGTTCGAACACATGAAGCTCCGTCGGAATTATTAGAAGCGCCTTGCTTTTTCCCAAGACCATTCCAAGCAAGAAATCGTCTGTCCTTCTTATTCTGTTCTTTTTTTTAATTTGAATGCACTGCGCGATTGCACGATTCGCTTCAATCACAAGTATCGCCATATACCTTTTCAAAAAATTACTCATTCAAGCTACTTAAGTGTCGAATGCTTGCACGTAGCTCTGCCAACATCCAGCTCGAAGCTCTCTCACTCCCCTCAAGCAAAATGCCAATTCTTTTCCATATATCTCTCGCGCATTCGATACATCGGCATTTCGTTAATTGCATCCAAAAGGAAAACTACCACTTTTTCAGATAGATTCTTCTTAAGCGTTTCAAAAATTGCACGATGAAAATTGAAGAATATATAGTTTCTTCTTAACCCTTCCATCGAAATCTTAGAATAGCTGAATTAAAAATATAATTTTGTTTAAAAGTCGATAAACATCTTAATGAATGTATGTATGTAGTATGAACTAAAATGATATTTAAAATGAATGATTTTATATTTTCTAATAGAAACATTTACAACGTATACAGCTTAAAATATGTATATATCTATGCAAAGTTCAGTCCTCTTTCTGTTGATAATATATTGGAATAGATTTAGACCCTTTTGTGGTGTAATTGGATTTCAATATATAATGTATTCATCCTGTTAGAAAGATGCGTATGAATATAATGCTAATATAGATGTAATGCGTGCATTAAGGACGAAGGATATATTATATACACACACACACGCGTGTTCCTATGGGAATAGGTTTAGGGGGCTGAAGGGCAGGCTGGGGTTCCTATGTGTAGATATATATGTATAGTGAGGAGAATGGGGGAGGATGGTGCTGTTAGCGCATTGCACATTCTCTTTGATCCGGCGCTTCTTCGACCTGCAGATTAGCAGCGACGGCGATGACGCTCTGGGAATCAAACACCGGCCCGCTTCAATTACATATAACACACTCATTAAACACATATTGGATGGATGGAATATGCATGCACACTGACTGGCCCCGCCGCCACCGCCCTTGTGTTGATTAATCTTTCATCTGCTCTCATACTAAATACTAAATTTACACTCTGCCGACCATCCTATCTTCCCTATTATGTATCTTTTCACCAACATACTTTGACTGATATAGCAAAATGTATGTGTATTCTATTACTTTTACAAATATATTATCTGAACAACTTAAGTTCAATATGAAGGCAACGAATCATCGATTATATTCTTCTGTTATCACAAAAAAACATAAAATATATTCCAATATTTATAACTAAAAGGAATAACTACAAGATTTGACATCATATCCGGTAATAGCAGAATTATTTCGAATATCATAAATATATAAAAATAGCACGCTGTAAACGCATATACGTGACAGGAGAGAGTGAGCGAAAAAGGAAGGTAAATATACTTCGATGTCATTTCGGTAAATATACTGCACGGCCATTGTAATAACGTTGGCTGTCGTAAATTCGCAAGAATCCTCTCTCGTTTTGGAATACAGACAAAACCCACGCACAGAATCCGCTATCATTTTTTATCAATCCCGTTCCGCTGTTTTCATAAATATGTGGCGCGATTTAATCAAAAGGCGACGCTGTTACCGGAAACCGACTGAAATGTGGAGAATCTATCACTATCTTTTGAAAAATTCCCGTTTGTGCTCTGCAAATTGTAAACTAAATTTATATAATATATAAATATTAATTTCGGAGAACTGTAAATGCATTACAAAATAAATAACATATCTTTTCTTTTCTTTATTTCTGTAGTCTAAGGTAGTATAAAAACAAATTGTTAATTCAAATGTATAAATAAATACTTCGATGATTTTTTTATGCATGCTTAGAATCTACAATCATAACAATTGAGTCGTTCGCTACGAGGATGTGCCAGTGGCGCGTTGCGGATTTCCGTTGCCGACAGTTTTGGATGGTTTCATTACCAACTCTATCCACTTTATAAGCGGATACTTTAAGTTTTCATCAGATCAAGCACACATACACTTATATATACAGAGTCACACGCACACGCATATATAACTACACAAGAGAAAGAGATAAAAATAAAATGTAAATATATTAAGTGTGCGCCAACAATAAGTGCATTGCACTGACGACGAGTGAAACAGTTCTCCACCGTTCCTATTTCTTCCTTCCACATTTTATATAATCTTTATTAGCGATGAAGCTTTTATAGAGCCGTTAAAATTTCGTTAGGATTTAATTAAGACGTTTCGGAGTGTTTATGTCATAATTAAATTTAAACTGTTTGGATTCGTACGGAACTTCCTCCCTCATTTGCTTTTTTTCTAGCTTAAATTTGCTCTCCCAGTCTGCATATATATTTTAATTAAATTCCAATTAAACTATTTGTGTAGAAGAAACGTCTGGCGACGTATTTTTCCTTTTGTGCGTGGAAACAAGAAAAAAAAGAGCGCCAAATACAAACAAATTGTGGCGGAATAATTTAATGACGTCGACGCGCGGTAGATTCTATGGACATATCAATTGAGGTTCTCCCCCCACACGGGGCACAACCATTTAATCAAGTATTTAATATAATTATAGATGTCGAGTGGCAAGGTACGCCGGGTAAATCGCATTCCGAATTTCTTTTCACGTGTATGGACGTATTTTTTTTTAAATAATTAAGTGATAATCGTAGGGGTGTGTATAATTAAAGCCGGGGTGGACAGGTTTTAATAATTAACAAGGTAAATTAAAAAAACACATACACTTATACCTAAGAGTCGGGAGGAATTCTTTATGTAATTCGTACCGACGACGTCGCCGCTGCCGCCGCCTCCTCCTCTTGCGGACGGGTTAACGAGCGGCAAAGGGTTACGGAACTGATTATTAAAATAATGACATGTGAACTGGGACGGAACGGGACGTTGGGGCGGCTAATGATAGATAACCCATTCACTCGCTCATCTTATTTTAATGCACAGACTATATATTTAATCACGCACGAAATACCCTATAAGTTTACGTACTAAATGAAAACTGTTTAGTCGTTTGCAGTTAGTCGTTTTCCTGCAATCACTTTTCCCAAATCAATGGACAAATATTTCAAATCATGATTCATTTTAAACGGGATATAATTTCAATAAAAATGCGATAATACATTTATATTTTTGAAGATATTAATTGCAAATAAACTTATTTTCTTGGAACATGTTAATAAAATAAACTATCGAATGTATAGAAGATTGCGGACAATAAATCATTATGCGCGTTTATGCAAAATTAATATTATTACTTATTTATAAATTTATATTTCCACAATTTTACATTTAAGACTTTCTGCTAGACTTTATTTTAATAATAATAAAATTAAATGAAAAACAAACTGTAAAATATATTCTTGTTATTTTTTAGTTACAATTTATTTGTAATACGATCTTGTGTAGTACTAATTTAAATAGTATGAGAATTTCATGGAAATAATAATAGCTATGTTAAAATGGAACCAATCTCGAGAGTTTCGTTCTACACGATCCACGCATCGCTTTTTCGTTCCGTCTCTTGAATAAGAGTATATTATGTGGCCGGAAGATTTCTTCACAGCTTACGTTTTGTTGCTCTTAATTATATACCCAAGTAAAAGTGTGACGATAAACGAGACAGGTTCTGATGTGGTCGAGAGAGGAATTACTTTTTGTTGTTGTTTCTGATTCCTTAATCATATCTTTTTCTTTTCGTTGCAGCATTTTATTTTTCGGTTCGCGTTGTTTGGAGAAATTAGATGTACGAGATGACAAAATAGCATAGCAGTCCCAGCGAGAGACGAGTGAAACCGCGGACTGGCCCTCGGCTCGTTACTGTAACAAATTAGTTAAGGTTGCCGGTCGTAGTAAATTAGTCCCGACTCAAAGGAAGCAATTATCCTCCTCGTGGCGCACAACAGAGGACGGTTATGCATGTATTTAGGGGGTCATCTCATCTCGTTTCGTGAGTGTTAGTGTATGTATGTGTTTGTATGAGCGTGGTGAGATAATGATAAATCGCGTAACCCAAGAGTGGTTCTAAAAACGTGTTGTAATCCGCTGAATCATTGATAAGTTTGATCGGCTGATAAGTGCATTAAAAGCGCGCAGCGTAAATATTTAAGGGTTTGCAACCGCGCGCGCCCTCTTTAAGCCTCCCAAAAACCAGCACACATCATCTAATATGCATGATGCACTCACAATAAAGTCACTCTTTATATGTGCAAGTTAAACACAGATCTGCACTTCTTAAATTCAAATCTCCCGAATCGAGAATAAATGCATGAAAGTCGAAAAGCGTGGCGAGAATTAAGCTTGATCGATTTTAAAATCTTGTCGCTGGGAAATGAGGAATCGATAGCTAACGTCGGTATTTTTCGAATCGTCTTGAAAAGGTGATTCAATGGAGACTCATTTGTCAACGGGCAGCCGCAAGACAAATGTGGATAACGAGTGACGTTATATAACAGAAAAGACAATGTATCAGAAAATCGTCTTTGAATGGGCCGTATTGTATTGAAGGCGCGTTATCTTCTTGAAAGGCCCGACATATCGCCTGTCACAAGTCCTCTTCTCTCGCTTTGGTATATCAAATGCTCCAGTATTTCAGCGCAATTAACAATCTCCCTTTTATAATAAAACCTGGTCTCCAAATGATTTATCCTTATTACGAAGCGAATTGCATAAAAACAATGTGAAATATTGAATATGTCAACGCGGTATGAATAGAAATTTAATTAATTTGTATCTAAAAAAAAATATTGGTATTGGATAGCGCGTTGTGTAGTCTGCTACGTTTTTTTTCCAACGCTACGTCCCCAAACCAGATTTAAAATACTTGCTTTATTTTGCGCAATAATCCATTTTGTATGAATATTACAGTTTTCAATTATATATATTCGATATAAAGCAAAGAAATTTTATCTGTACAAAGGGCTCATCGTATCGGGATGCGTAACAGTGTTAAAGTCAAGGATATATGACACATTCATACTAATTAGAAGAGCACACACTTGCCCATCGTACTAATGAGTTGCGTGAGTTATCGCTCTATTGTGTTTATTCCTTGTTCTCTTTTTTACACACTCTGACGGCGGCCGTGGGAGGAACCGTGAAAAAGCTTCTCCGATCCTTCAGCAATTCTTGACTACTTTCGGGAGGGCTGACAATCAAATATTAATATTTGTTAATTAGTGGATGTGAAAATGAAGTGAGCGAAGAGGAGCATCGTTGCCGGTGTGCCATGGTAATAAGAAAAAGAACGAAGAAGTCAGATAAGTCTGAGTCCGAAAACTGGTTTTCCTCTAACGAACTGGCTGCGTGTCGTTGGCTGGCGTGTGTGTGATTGTGGCTTTGTGGTAATTGACAAAGTAAAGGCTCTGTAATCCTGTGAAGACAAACGATCTCGGTAATGAGCAAGGTCATTCATCAAGAAGACTTATCGCGCGTAGGAGCTTCTCCACTCAATTATCTACTGCGCTACAGTTTGCTGGGGAAACTCACAAATTAATAAATTTCATACGCGGACCACCCCAATGGACAAGACACATTAATCTAAGCACTCCTCCCGAAATTCGACGGCCAAATGCAACAGCCGTGAAATTTTATCTCGCCCATCGCTTATTTTAATTGCTCCTAATGCTTTGGCACGCTGTCAAAACGGTACCCGTTTATCCATTCGTCTCTCCTAAATTATTCCTCTTTACAAATAATAACCATAAATCCACAAAGATTTCTATTTTTCGCTTAGGATTTTCACCCATTACTCATTCCCATAACTAAAAACAAAACAAACACAAGAAAAATAAGACCGAAGCACAATCTATTTTCATTCTTTTCAAATAATAATTTTCTCGTTACGGAAAAGTCCAAAAAGTATTAATATGGTACTTTACTTAGATACTCATTAAATCGCTGATTGTATCTAAGATGTTCCCGCATTGTTTGTATTATTTGTGAAAGTCAAGCTCAAGTTCCGAGATTGCTTCATATGTGTGTGTTGTTTGTATGTGACATTTTATAAAGTCTAATTCCGATCTCATCCCATCATCATCCAACGCGCTTTGGTTTGTCTGTGAAAGAGGAAAAGAACAGCCGTCGCAACGAACGATCCGACCCTCGCGACCTAACCCAACCCGCATACATTATAACCAATTGAAATAACACTGAACTCTCACTCATATCTGCATACCAAATAACCCCAAATCAACTTGCATCAATGCATCATAACTCTAATCAATTTTAGCCTCATTCCATCCACACACATTCATATGCATCCGCAGCATACATTTGCTTTTCTTCGGCTGTTCTCGCAACATAAAACTATAAGAGCTAAATTAATGTAATCGTGTTGCGTTGCAGCGGTATTTATCGGGCGTCGACATACATCTTGCGAAAGTTGTAACAACTACAAAACCCGCTTTAATTGGTTATAATTTTTGTCCAGTCCTTAAATTTATAAAAAATATACGTTTTAATAATCTATTAAATACAATTATGTATAAAGAAATAATTATATTGTTGAGTAATTAGAGTATGTATAATAGTTGATTAAATGCCAGTTGGTGTGAAACATCAGAACAAATTGGGTGCGTATAATTTTAAGCATATTTTAATATCGATCCTAATTATTGTAATTAAATATAATCGCCGCATAAATAAGAAATTAGAATGCGTGCGAACGAAATTGCGTAATTGCGGACCCGAAGGGCGGTCTTTTATTATTCGTAAGTACCGGAAATTGTTTCGTATTTAGCGCGGAGGGATCATTCGATGTACTCTCGGTCTCGCTACTCGCTTCAAGTTTGATAACTTCTTGGTAGTAACTCGAAGCAGACAAGAGTCGAGCTTCTTCTGGGTGGCGCACACACCGACTATTTATAACATCAAAAGCTGCTCGTAAACCATTTATATAAATAATTGCTGCTCCGAGTATGTATGCGTGTGTATGCTTTGACCGATCGCTGTTAATTGCCTGTGAATTACGCCGGACGTGTCGCTCCACTATTTACACAAAACAGCGAACAAACCAAAAATGGATTCAAACAACTAGATTTTCCGAAAGATCAGTTATGCACGTTGAGTCGAAATCATCCAAGTCTTCAAGTTGAGCGCGCTTTTCCGAAAATGAGAGCGAAAGCGATCCAATTCCGTTGCGCTCGGCGCGCAGACAATTTAGATTTAATTAAACCTAGTTCAGAATTCAAACAAAGGCGAAAAGTTGAAGCCGTTGTTGTTTGTTTTCACTGCAACGGAATGCAACGAAAAATGAAACGTCTGTTGCTTCTTTTACTCCTTCTTGTTCGACAGAAATTTGAATAACGAAATTAGCAATTCAAATTCCAATTCGTAATTTCTGTCTTTCTCGTCGAATGTCTCCCTTTTTACACGAAGCTTTGAAATTCTTCTCGAAGAAAACTAAATCCGAAGGAAATCTTATCTATATATTTAAATACATCAACTGAAATAAATGCGTAAAACTTTGACATCTCCAATAATGTATGGTGGAACATTTAAACAGCGACGGAGACCGGTTTACTCCATCGTTCTTTTAATGCTTACTTAAGATTTGATCCGAGCTTATGGTTTGACAGATGAGTCGATGCTGTATAAAATTTCCGTTTCGTTTCAGCTTTAAAAAGAAACAAAACCCATGGGAACAGTCTTGGAAAATCGCTCGGTCACTTGCGTATATGGGTAGCAACAATAATGGGACAAATTATGAGCGCATTGAAAGGACCGCAAATGGGCGGGGGTTAAAGGGCGCTCGACGCGGAAATATTCCCCCTCAAATTTCGGGATTTATGTTGCGAGTTTATCGCACAATAGGCGGCCACTTATCGAACGATTTAATAAATATTATACACACACACTTGCGCACGCATGTGTATACATTTGTGAGTGTATGTGTAACTCAGCACCCCTCAATTATCATGCATCCCGTAGCCTTATTATGTAACATCAACTGGTCCATCGGGCCATTATATAAATATGGTGTAATGTTATTACATGCTAAAGGGGAATTTATAATCCGTAAAATTTGGTTGGCCGCAATTTGTGTTGGCTCGAGTGGTCGAGCACTAAAAAAAAAGAGAAATAAGAATATGAATATTAATATTAGGGTGAGAGACGGAGTGAAGAGGAAAAAAAAAATAAAACGCGTAAGAGGATTACATGTCCGAAAGAAGTAAAACCATTTTTATGGCTCCCAAGAAACGGTGACGTCCATTTTATACTCACTCGCGGAAAATTAACGTTGTATTAGCATTAAAGTCGCACGTTAACGAATAATTTTATGTGTGAAGTTGGTGGAAGATGTAAATGTTATCGATATGTGCGATGCATTAAAAAGTTCAACTTCGGCATTCCAGCAGTTCACTTTTTATTTCCGATCGCGTAGAAAATAAATAGAGGGAGGGAACACAGAAAGCGCAGAGTGAATGCATGAAAAAGTTGTTGCAATTTTACACTTTAAACAAGCCAAGTACAGTACACCAAGTACCATACGTAACAATTTACTTATTAGATATGTTGGTACTTTAAAACACGAATGAGAAAAAAACCTTAACCTTCAGTAAACTTTAAGCTATTCTCAACATAACACGAACTGAAGAATGTAGCGAGATATAAAATAAAGAGTTAATTAATGAACTTTTATACTCTCTTAATTAAAGATATTGTCGGGATCCGCATCTCTTAATAGAATGAAAGAGAAAAGAATTGTCCCGGGAAGACATTACAAAGAGCAGATACTTACATAATTACGGGCTTATGAAATAATTTACGTTTTAATTTTCCGCGTATAAAAGTAAAACAACAACAACAATAGAGAAGAAGAGCGAACGCAAATCCCAGATCGGTATCAGGCCAACAATGAACTTACTATTAAAACCTCTTTTCGCTCCCCCGAGATCACTATCTGGCAATGAACCTGAACGCACAGATCCGATCATTAGCGATTATTTACCCAACATAGTCGACTTCATATATTTTCCAACCCGATACGCTTTCTCAAAGCGGAAAAACCAAATGAGAAAAACAATAGCAAACATGTGCGATTTCAATTTTCGTTCTCCCCTGTGATTTATTTGTTTTCCTTTTCATTTTTATTCCTAAATATAAATTGTGTAATGGATTTTCGCGCCCTGCAAAAGCGCACACGGCAAAGTGGATTTCAGCATCTCTTTATGTTTAAGACACATTTCGCGCCGCTTGAATTGAAACAGAAAGCGAACGAAAAGTAAACTCTATATGTTCACACAGTTATACGCAAAGAGAATAAAAGAAAGAGAAAAATATGTACACATAAATAAATACAGCTTTGTATTTTAAAGGAGGAACAAATGGAAATATTTGAATAAATAATTATTATTATTTCAGTGACATTATTACATGCAAGATGTTTCCTAAACTGGAAAACGGAATGCCGAAACGAGTTGTTTCCATGTAATGCAGCTAATAAAAAATGCGTGGATAAACTGAGCGGAGCAGCAGCAGTAAAAGCTTTATCCCGAGGTTTTTCTAAAAACATTTCCATGGTTTTGTTTTCAGAGAGTGAATTGAATGCGAGCTCATTTCCTCTGCTGATTGTGTCTTGCATATTGTATGCGGTTCCACTTTGCATTGGAACAACGTTTCTGTTTCTCTCCCCGACTACACATTTTCTCTCCTAGCTGCGAAACTCTTCGTGCCAGCATATTTTCTTCGACGTTTTATTTATTTTTCATTGTTCTGTTATTCTTCTTCTTCTTTAATATGAGGATTACATCGAATGAGATATAAGGAAAAATTTAAAAAAAAACAAAGAAGGAAATACTAATGGCGAGAAATAAATATTTATCATCAATTCCAATTTTATATTTGGCTGCCTTTCTCCACCGAGACAGGTAATCAAAACTGTAAAATGATAAAGTGACGAGGAGGAATAATATTGTATGAGTGCAGGTAGAAAGAAAAGACCCTACTCGCAAGCAAACGCTGAGGGAGAACACGAAGGCCGTTTTTACAATGGCCCAGGTCAGAAAGCAACAGTAAAAGTTAAATTTATGCCCGTCGTTAATATTCAGTCAAAAGCAAATTGTAAATAGACTCTCCTTCGTCCACCAGAGGTTTTACAGGAATAACCATTAAAACGCAACAGCAGACACACTCACACACATATATTATCAAGCATGAAGAAAACCAAACTTTTTTAATGTATAATAAACATAGGATTAAATGCAAAGTTTCCGATGAAATGTAATTATGATTATACTGAATTTAATACAAATTTTCATACCAAATTATAAAAGCTCTGCAAAACCAATTAAATGTAAATATTTATATTAACTTTTAGTAATGTAATTAAACTTTTATTCACAATTTGATAATTAACACCAGCAAATATTTTGAATACCAACTAGGGCCGATTATAAACCCAATTAGTGTGATATGTTTCAAACAGAAGCAAAAGGAATAATTCTTTTAAGAGCATATATCAAACTGATAAAATATCAAATCAGGTGTGTCAAATTTCAGAGGATGTGCATGCGTGTTTATTTCTGTGTTTTTCGTTATGTAACCTCCTGATTCGTTGGCTCGCCGTCGCATAAGTGTATGTGAGTGTACGTTGTCTCGCGTGTCCGATGTATCTACATATTAAATTACAGAACCAGTAGCTATTTCGCCTGTCAGATTTGCTTGTGGTCATTAATATGCGTGAATAGCGCCAGTTTTTGTAGTAATTTTTTGATAACTCGCCCGTAGCCAGTCGGGTCACGTTCTTCTTTCTCTCCCATCCGTTTCGATTCGGGCCTGAAAACTGGACTCGATGTACGAAGCGAGAGGAGGAGACGGCAGAACCGCAGCAACATCTCGCTTCTCCGCCACCGCCGCCCCGCGTCTACCTTATTGTCACTTCCATTAATCACGACTCTTAATTAAATGCCTCGAAAACATGAACATTTTTAATTAAAAAAAGAAAGAAGAACACGAGAAGAACGGCAGTGAGAGACAGAGAGGAAGAACACGTTCGCCGGTCGAAACTTGACTATCATTTATAATTGATGGATCATAAGTTGTATCACGAAAATGCATTTTTCTTATCAAATCTGTAAATACATATATGTAGTAATTTAAATACGATATAAATCAAAGTCAAATAGTCCAGTTAATAAGGATGCGTGTTCGTTTCACGGACGAGCGCCTACTTTTTGACTTTTCCTCCCCTAATATAATAATACAATTCAACAAGTAAATATGATATTATAATCTAGGTTAGTTCGCTCTACCCCCTGCGACGAGGGAGCCGCAACACACAAAACGATAGCCCATTGTTGGCAGTTATGGTTACGAGCGATGTATGTAATATTATTTACTCGCAGCTTTAATTAATATCGCACAGCAGAATAGTTTTCAGAAATAAACAACTGCACACAATGGCACAAATGCGAAAACCCTCCCTGAAAATGATTTTAATTCTGCTTCTGTTGTTGTTGCTTGTGTGTGGATGCGAGTGAGTGTGTTTTTGTTCGGCCGCTGCCAGCCGCGAAAGTTTGCTGGCTCCAAAACGGACGCGAGTTTATTTTTATGTTGTGTATTGTATATGCCATATACACCGTCGGACAAAGAATCACAGATTAAAAAACAAAAACACGTATCTGTATATGCTGTCTTTTTGTTTCGCCTCCCCCATCAAAAGGAAATGCACGTTCGAGTTCCTAGAATTGAAATGGGAACGATGAATTCCCGATATTTAGTCAAGCTCCTCACTACTTTACAAATACTCTTCACCACTTTATACATTATTAATTAAACATTGAAATATAATCTATCTGTGTAATTAAATGAAGCTTAAATAAATTATATAAATACAAAGTGAGTATACGAAAAAATCAATTAATTATTTTTTATAAGTAATTTGAAATCAATTATTGGATGACATATCAAGAATAAATATAAATCTTTAGCGGATTTCTTGTCGCTACAGTATGGTAATGAGCACTAAATGTGGAATGAGTCAACGGCGAGAGATAAGTAGACTTATTTTAGGTGTTTTTGGACAAATATTATGTTATATTTATCGCGCCCCATTCGTTTATTCGTCTTTGTGTTTGTTTCGTTGCTGAGGACGACGGTTTGCGGCGGGTGCGCAAGTTTGTTGGCTCCGGTTCCGCGGCGTTTATTTTTGTGCAGTCGTAAAGACAATAAAAATAAAGGGGAAATGAAACGCTGATATTTCCAGAAGAAGACGATAGAGGAGGAGAAGAAGGAGGCGACGATGGCGGCAGAGGAGAAGTCGGAGATGAGGACGAAGCAGAAAAATAAAACGAGGATGATGAAGATGAAGTTTCAGGAGGATGGTAAAGTGATATTAATATGCGAATGAAAAGGGAAGAGTTATCGCGTTATTTATTTAAGGGGGGCGGCCGAAGGGGGACTATAACGGGGCCCCGAATATTAATTTATGTCCAGCTATAAAATACAACAAGCAAACCACATAAACGTGTAAAAACAGCTATAATCATGGGCAGCTAACAACCGCAGGATAAATAATCGGGCGAGAGAGCGAGAGATGAGATGATGAGGAGGAAAACCGGTCCAAGGAGTTTCGACCGGACCCTCTTCTTCTCTTTCTCAACGTGTGTGCATGTGTGTGTATGTTGTCTTGTGGATAACTAACTTAACCCAGCAATAACAACGCCAAGACAGAACAATTGAACCTCGTTTATAATTTCTAAACCATCCCTCCAGACATTACACACTCAATCTCTGTCTTTTTTTTCTAGGTAGACAAACTCTCACGCAGGTATATAATTTAAGCTAAACTCACTTACGAAATATAATTGATTTTCCTCATACACACAAACTTAAGAATCTTCACCAGTTTTTCATTCCTGTAATTATACTGTATTCATACCATGCAATATAAATGTGTATTCTAATGCAATTTATTTTTTTTTCACTAAATCGGAACCACAATATTTTATACATGCTTGATGATGAGAAACTGATGTTTGGTGCAGCTAGATTTTATTGAGCGTATCTCGTGAATGCCTTGTAAATAATTCAACCGTTTTTGGTCAAAAGATCATAAAATGAAGCATATAGGTAGAATACTCGCATATCCGGTTTATTTGTGAATATATAAAATAAATACCTTATAATTATGAATACCTAAAGTCATAAATATTATTAAAATACGTTTTAGTTAATTTCAATAGTTGTTTTATATATTATTGGTATTCTAAATATAATTATTCTTATATTTTTTAGCCCCTATCAATTTATAATTTTATGGTAGGTGTAGTTAATATTCATTAATGGTGGAGAATTAGCCGTAATGTATCTGGAATTTAATAGGTAATATGTAAAGTAATACGCGGGCTATAAATTACAAGAGTCTCTTTAATATGCTGCACAGTGTATATTGTATAAAATATGGTCTTATTTCGATTACAAACTTCTCAGTGCAAGGGAGCTAATGAAGGCAACTCGATTAAAATTTTAACTAAAGCGAAACGCAATTAGGAGTCAATTGCTAATTACGTGCAAATTTGCATATCATTCATACAGTTTCTCCCTTCGTTTTTGTCTACTTCTTCATCGACGCGACGCGCATTTATTTCCGGCGGTGGAGACGAAGAAGGAAGGCTGTGTGTAATTTGCACAAAACATTGGGCGTATTATTACAAGGATTAGCGACGCGCATCGCAGCTACAACAAACGACTTATGCTGTTGATTAGGTTAATTAATTAAGAAGGCGCGAGTGCTAATGGCCGAAGTGCGTGTGTGCATCGCTCAACAGATATTTCAAACATAATCAACACATGTTGCTCGGACCCGAAAACGTAATCCCTCTTTCCCTTCGAGGAATCAATTGTCAAATCGCATTAGCAGGTAGCTCGCACTAATTCTCTCTTTTCATTGCCTTAACTCTCTTCCACAAACCAACCATTCTTCTCTCGATTCCCAGTTGACACTTGTTCGACCCAACCTTTCTCACGGAATTCGGGCTTTGCACAACACCCACACAAAAGAACCCCTCTCGGAATCCTCGAGGGCCAATTGCACTCACGCATCCGCACGGCGGACCAACGAGAATTTCGTCCATCCTATTGCCCTCCTCATTGCTGGCTGGTTTTTATTTTCATCCTTTTCACATTTCTAATTGTAAAACCATATATGACGATATTACAATTACACGGCCGTACAGATCGCGTTTGCGGCTTTCATTCGAGTTTCTGGAATCGCACGTATATACAATTACGATTTCGAGAACTTATAAATAAATACGTAATGGCTCTGAATGGCCATTTAATTCTTAATTGCGTCGTATATATTCTTCCCTTCTTCATCAGAACAGTCGTGCGATGTGTCGAGGATGCGTAAGATATGCACCTCAGCGGAGATTGAAAAACAAAACAAAAAGAGCAAAGAAAACATAAGCATTGATACATAAGTACGGACTGTAACAATCACGATTTGAGTTAGCGGACCAGACTGGTCATGGGTTTTTGATCCGGTGGCGAAGAGCGGAAAGCATTTGGCCCGCTGGAGGCGAGCACCAGTAAGTATATAGGGATCTGTGATGATGATGGATGCTCGTCCCAGAGAAGAGAGGTTATAAACCATTCACCTTCGATGTGGATGCACGCCGCCGCTGAGAGTGAGACTGGTTCTCTTCTTCACCACCGCCAGCACCAATTTGGTTCAATGACATGGCCGAAAACGCAAAGAAAGAATAATAATGATGATAACGAAAACACATGTCCCAAAAATGGTAACCTAAAACACATTTACTCTTTTCGTCACACCCGCAGACCCCAGAAACATCCTAACTCTGTTTGTTTTATTTTATTGTTAAATTTAGAACTTCTGTTGATCGTTCGACATCCGGTTTAAAAACTACATCCCGAAAAGGCTGATCTTTGATTTTTATTACACAATTCAATTGAAAGGGAAAACATATTGAATTTGATATTAATTTTGATTTGTCAAACCACAAATTTATTGATTTTTCTGCTCAAATTAAATACAAACTTCAATATATCCAGGAGTAGAAGATATTAATTTAATTGTTTTGGATACTTTTTGTATATTTGCCACATTTTTTGGTTAAAACATCCTGTTTCGAGAACGAAAATTTACTGCAGGCGGCTGTGGTTAACTTTTTTTCCTTACTTTCCAATTATACTATAATCCATCTTGCACGAGAAATTAAACAGCAATTAGGAATGAAAGAGACGCCGCGAGGGCGTTCCGATGCCACAAATAGACGCCTAACTAAAATAGATCCGGGTGCGTGTGTCAAAACGTACTGACTGAAATCAAATATTTCTTTTCACGATTATGAAAAGAGCAGATGAATGAAATTGTCAGCAATACTCCTGTTCCTTTCTTTCCAGTTTTTTCTTTTTCTTTATCTAAGAGGGGTTCTGGAATGTCGCGTCAATGTTATGACATCCGGCCCTGATTACGGCACACTCACAAACACACACCCAGATCCAAGCAAGGTTGCGTGTGTACAAGCCCTGTTCATTGAGCCGTCTTTGTCAGGTTATTATTCGAGGGAAATTACGTCTAAACTAGATAATAAAGCCTCTCCGGCGTATATACCTGGGCCACTTCCTTCTTCGACAAATAAAAAAGAGAGAAAACACCCAGAGCCCTTTGGAGAAATTCGAGGAGGTGGACCCGGCTAGTCATCGCGCATCAAATCTCTTTCGTCAAGAAAGCTAATGCTGTCAGTAACAGCAAATATGTTTGATTAATTAATCAGCCGAGGAAACAAATATGCAAAATGCTATCTGGTAAATTAATGAGTGGAGACATCTTGGGACCAATTTAGTCTGATATCAAACGCAGCTGCGGGCGAAACAATTATTTCCAACGTCGTAAACAATATGTGTATGTGTGTCAAAGGAAGTCGCTCATTCCCTCATCCCATGTCTCTGCAACACACTCCCTACTCACTTGATTCGTACAAAAAACTAAGATTGTATTCTAAACTAAGATTGTACTTTCGAAGGAAATATTAAGTAGGTTCATTTGATATGTCATACTTCAGTTTCATGACAACTTTGGCGAGATGATTTATGAAGCAGTCGCAGATAATCTAGCAAGTTGTTGATTGGTAGTATCACGTAACATTGTTTGTGGTGCAAAGTATAGTAAATACTTAGTACTTCATTTGTTTGCCTCACTTGGATTTTGTAAAAGTTGACCGAAGCATAATAATCCAAGATAACCTTGGATCCTTATTATTATTTATGACGAGGAAGTGTTGTGCGGATTACAAATAAATACTACATTGCTCCGGACAATGGCTCTGGCTCGGCATCTATTATATGGCTCGCGTTTCGAGAGAGCCTCGTTGAGCGCCAGTTTAAGAATTGTTATATTGATTTTGGGAATGATTATAATTTTCACAGGTAGATGGGATGGCGAGGAGGAGTATGAGGATGAGGACGAGGAGGATGAAAAAAAAAAGAGGTGAGTTTCTCCATATATTCTCCCTCGTGCGTTAGTGAGTATATGTGTACGGCCTTCTCGGCCGAAATTAATTTACACAACCAGTTCTGTTCAGAGAAGAGGAGAGAACACTCTCTTTGTTTTAGGTTGGGCCGTTCTGTTTTGTTCTCTTCGCTTTTAAAACGGCTCTTGTTTATTATTTCCCTTGCGGACCAGAGAAAGAGACGCTGGCGACGCCGGCCCCATCGGATGCAGAGTATTTAACCGGTTGGCTGTGTGACAGGTGCCGTCTCTGTTGGTACCACTCTGTGCACCCGTGGTTCCGTCCTTGTTCCCAGTTAGCGAGGTTGCCATGTGCACGTCTCGCCCGCCTCTACTAAGCAGCTTGAAAACATAAGCCGACATAACTTATCATGAATTGGTTTCCTCGGTAGCGTGTTGAAGCTGACTCGCTATCATTTAAAGTTAAACATGAATGCTATAATACATACACACACACTAACACACGCGCACACACATACATGGCAGACACCTAGAGAAGCAGCTACAGCAGCAGCATCGTAGACTCGCTCTTGCGGAATAGCGAATACCGCCACTTTGAATAATTAACATTTGCAAGCGATTTGAATCAATTTCTGTAAATTTGATTAATTACATTTAAGCTATATTATCGCCAGCAAAAACGAATTCGTTGATATTGCACATATCGTATGGACGAAGTATCTTCCAATGATCAACAGCATACAATGCGACCTCGGTACCAATCCATTCTATCCTAGCGGATATGCATTAACAATAATTCCCACTTGTTATGGGGTTGTTGCTGTATAAACCACCTGACCCGAGTGCAGTCCTGGCAAGTCATGTTGGACAATGACCTCTGGAATGTGGTCCTCGTACTCCCTACATATACCCCACTCGCCCAATCCCATTCAAAGAGACACATAAAAAAAAACTACTACAGAGAGCGAAGAGACGAACAGCTCTACCTGAGCAAATGTTTACCCAACTTATCTATTTCCACCGCAAATCGCTGTATTTATACGAAACGTATTAGTCACACCGACCCTAACTAGCCGTTGGTCCAAGCATTCGCGCAGATTTTAACATCCCCATTAAGTGTGCAATTAAAAGAGTGGAGTATCTGCGCAGATTGAAAATGAGAAATCTGGAAGGATGCATTTGTTAAAAGCTCTACTCTTTGTGAACTAAATGGAAATTTTAATACCGGGTGGATAATGAGAATAGAGAAGAAACCAAAAACTAAATAGATGAGAACGTTGCACACTTGATTTACATTACATACAATGAATGTTGGATATTATCCCCCGAGTATTCAATTATCAGTGAGTGCGATGCATTAGCGCATGTCCCCGATCTTCATACAAGCACACACAGAGAGGGAGAGAATTGCATCAAAAAGCAAGCCAGGAAGTAGAAATGTTACCTACGCCTATTACGAGGCAGTCGAATCTATTTACTTTGGTTTAAATATTATTATAACTACCATCATCGAATGCAATACTTAAAATTAAATTGCTTACTTTAAAATAAATATTACAAAATTTATTCTGCGTTGTAATTTTCTACCTATTATATTTTTCGAAAATATCAGTCTATTAAAAGTGCTATAATTATATATTAATTATTAAGCGTGTAAACATTGTAGCACTATCATAGTAATTCAATGAAAATACAACATCATTAAACGTCTTGATTTTACAATTGAATTACCATATATTTATTACATCATAATTATTTTTTATAATTAATATATTTTGTAACGATAATTTAATATTGAATCTTTAGTGTTTGTGAAATGAAAAGTTTTTCTGCACAGGTAATTTTAAAAAAATCGTTATCTCTTAAATAAGCATAACTTTCTTTTCAAGGGCGGAAAGAATAAGGTCGATAGCCCTTTGGTTACAATTGGTGACTAATAAAGATTTTTTTTTAATTTTTATTACTTCAAAATTTAAAAAAATAATTTAATTACTAGAAAATATCTATTGACGTGTTTGTGTGAAGTTGAAGGCTATTACTGTGTTTTTGGATAAGATAAACTATTTTCGATTTGGACTAATTGGCTAATAAATTAGTGTTACACATTAATTTATTTTTCCGATAACAGCGATTAATTAACATTTTCAGCAAACTTTGGCACGAGAAAAGGATATTCGCAATGTTTCTCTATAGACAATTTGGATTCGACCGGTTCGGTACTGGAGAAATGCAGAAAATAATTGATTATTTTGAAATGCATGCGGCTGCTGATAGGTTGTTGAACTGGGTACGGGACCTTCGACCTTCCGTTTCGAAGTGTCCTGTGGATTCAAGATATTTTGTGAAAAAAAAGAGTGAATTGTGTGCCGAATGGAATCGAAGACGCAGAGAAACGGGAATGGACGCCGGTTAGTTATAAACTGAGCGCGACGGAGGAAATTATGCAGCATCCACGTTGTGGGTTAGGATAAATACATGCACATACACACACTAACACAAGTTACAATGGAGACATAGTCTCTCCCTTTCTGGCTCATCATTGGATGAGGAAAACAAGGCACTTGGATATGTGGCCGTGTATTACATACAAGGGGTTTGATATTGTACGCCGTAAGGGTAACGCACAAGTGGTCTGGGCTAACTAAGGCGGCTTTGGAGTGGTCGTGCCGTAAGTGAGTGAGTCCGCGACGTTCGCGAGTGTCTACTAATAAGCCGCAAGCTTTGCACATGACTTTGCACAACGAGATGGATAATAAGTGCATACACGTACACATCATAGAGGAACGACGTGGACGTCGTCGTCCAGGCTGCGATAAAAATGTTGTGAGATCGAGGCGATCTCTTTAGATCTGGAAACAGGAGACTTACCATTGACACGGGGATGGGTCCAGCCGCTCCGTTGGCGTAGCCGTAAGGGGACACGAGGTAGCCCATGTTGAATGAAGAGGTGTGCGCACTGGGCTCCACCTTGCCTGTAATAACATGCATCATTAGTTATGCGCCAAGACAACGTCATAAATTATAAACTACTTTTTTCTTTTCATTCCTTAAAATATATATCAACCACCATCTAATCACAACCTATAATACAAATCCATATTATACACACAGAGAACAACACAAATCATTCTTCACAATCATGTCTAAATCGTATAGATATATATCTCATAACCCCCAAAGGAAAACAGGATTTTTCTATAGAGGTCCATCTTTATCCTCCACTAACTTTCGATTCGTGTTAAGCTGTTACTATTACTACTAATAAAATAACGGATTAGAAAAAACCTTTCCCTAAATAACTGACTTATCCAAACTAACGTTAAATTCAACAAATATTTAAGGAAATTATTTATTTACATAAAGCTGACGTAACTTAGTATCAATAATTAAAAATTAAAACCTGCAAACAGCTGCAAAACCTTGATCTAGAACTAACAAACTGTAGCCGTTTCCAGAAAGGCGGCAATTCAAATTAATCGATAATCAGGATATGCATTTAAATCAGATTATTACAATATGTTCAATTATTCATGAATAGTGTAAACGTAAAAAACAAGAAACAACATTAGTGACCTTTATTAATACAATATTTACTTTAAACAAATGCGCTCTCTCCGTGAAGAATTATAAGTAGCCGCTACTTTCATGGCCTCATGCCTATGAGCAAATGCAAACGACAATGATGAATTGGATTACGTTCAATGAATACACTGCTTGCTTCTTATTATATTATCTCCCAAAAAAAGTAATAATGAAACCAAATGAAATAAAAACGCATACATATGTGAAAGTGTTATCGGAAAGAGGAATATGTTTCCCTGAGATAAGAGAATTCAATAAACAGTTGATAAATCGTCTGTGTAAAGTTTGGCAACCTTTTTTCATGTGTGAACCCAATAATATGGTGTGTATGAGCACTCTTTTTTTTTTGTATTCCTGATATGTATTTTGGTTGTTGCCCGCGAATCGTAGGAGTTGATGGCAAGACCTGAAAAATACGTTTTATGTTGCTTCGGGTTAACCTCCTCTCTCTTTCTTGCATGCACACTCACAAGTCTTCCGACGTTATATATGTTGGGCTCGAGAAGTGGCCAAGACATGCTGCTTTGAAGGTCGTCATGCCATGGTCGGCGTTCACTAGGTCGACCCCCGCCTCCCACTTGACCCCTTGTCCATTAACATTAGTTCGTTTCAAGAAAATATTCGAAAACAGTCATCCTCCAATTACCAAAATTATAAGAATTACTAGCAGTGCTGTAACACATTACCGGTTTTTCAGAAGCCGAGTCATAAATGTGACTGTAACTTTGATTAATAGTAATAATTATACAGTGTTTTATTCGAGATAGAATAACTGCCAATAAAGCGGTAACGCAGTACGCGATGCATTTTGTAGTCAGACCGATGATAGTGGAACTGAAGCGGCATGTATGTTTCTTATTATTACTAGTGTTAATAGTAACGTGTGTTACTATTAACATATTTTTTCTTAATTTAATAAATAAATCTAGCAATACAAAAAATCTAAAAAAATGCATTTTAAGCAATTTAAACAGTTTAAATACATAAATATTATGAATATGATATAAGTTGTCGTCAAAAGTTGTAAGAACATCTTAGGCAATTTATTAAATTAAAAATAAAAAATTATTGTGTTATAATATAATTAGAAAGAAAAACAAACATGTTAAACATCTGATATGGCTACTTGATCGGAACCGAATAAAACGTTTCGTAATAGTCCATGATTAATTGAAGAAAGATTACATAAACAGAAAATAAATAGAAACCGAAACGCCAACTGTGTTTACAAGGAGCCAAGTGAATGAAAATAATGAAGTGTATTAGCGGACATTGTTTATTTGCTTTTCGCATGTTACAGTGTATGTTTTTTTTTGTAGCAAAAATTAAATGGACGTGAATGAGAAGCAACAAAAATGAAAAAAAAAATAAAATAAATGATAATGGTTAACGCTTTTCGATTGTCATTTTCGAGCTGGCTCGGATGCCGCCGCCGCCGCCACATCGCTTCCACAACATTTACGCATTGATGGAACAAATTGGTTTAATAATTTTATATAACGTTTATCCAATTAGCGATACTCGAAATGATTTATTTTTATTCGACGCAACGTGCATACATGCATTTTCATATTTCACATAGTTTACAAATCGCTCGCGTTCATTTATTTACCTTCCTACAAAGCAAACAAATGTTTCTACATTTGTTATGTGCTATTTGTTTTGTTCATTTATTCCATAATTTAATAATCAGTGACGTAAAGAAGTGCAGTTAATGATATTATAATTTATATTCAGTTATTAATCATTATGTAATAAAGTTGATAGTTTACAACAATTGTCACTTAATTTATATTGCAAATAATTCATTAAACACGTAAAATTTAGTAAATATTATATAATATTATTCAATTATTCGAAAAAATGACTCGCTTAACGAACGACGTGAAATGCTTGTTAAGCGAGGTCCACTGTACTTATATATCTATTAATAAAAAGTTTGAAAATGTATGCTTCTATTATGAGTAATTTAATATGATAAATAATTAATATATTGGTATAGATATTATTTTTAAAGACAATTTCTAACAGTGTCGTCGTCTGTACACAGTAATGTTGCAGTCTTATAAATATTTTATTTTAATAGTTAATGACAAAATATGCATTGTTCACTGAAGTTTTAACAGCCACTACCTCCAATTAAGTCGAGAAGGTGTCGCACGCGGCTTCTACAATTATACAAAACTGAGATTGTCACGGCTCTCGGAAATAATAGGAGTGCTTCTATTATTCCCGAGCCCCGAAGGATTGGCCCTTTCATCAAATTTCTTCATTGAAGCATACGTTTTCAAATTACGATTCGTATTCTTACAAAAAAAAAATAGGAAAAACAGTTGCGCAAGTTTACAAAAAAAAAAGTTAACGCATATTTCGTTTTGCTTTGGATTTTACAATGTGTAAATTATAAGTTACTGGTTTACATTGTAAATGTATAATGCGTGTAATGAATATGCAATTTAGCCTGGAAACAAAATAATGGCATTAAAAATTGTGAAAGACGAAGATCGCTGTTGCTGTCTTTCGTGTTTTATCTTTCTCGAGACGTTGATAGGATTGCCAGAGAGAAGAGCGAGGAAGAAAGAATGAAAACAAGAGAGAGCTAATTGAAAGTGCAGTTTACTCGTCAGGCCGCATTTCATGAACAGACCGTAATCATAATATTTAGTTCATCAGGGATGCAGCATTTCCCCAGTTATTATTTATTTTATTTTCATCTCATCTCGCTCTTCTCCCTCTCTCTGCGTCTTCGTTTTACTCGGGGCACTCTTCCATATTATATTATATTACATTTTTTTCCTTCTCCTCCTCCTTTACCTGAGACTGACAAACTAGCCAAGTTATAAAATATAATTTATTAGGCGCACAGAAAACGTTTTACAACTCGGCAAGAATTTATACCTGACCGAAAGACGAATCTTCGTTCCCATTGCAACGGCGCATACATTATACACGAAATCTGTATACAAACAACGAGTGGATTTCCACTTATTTGGCGAAAGTTTTGATTTCCTCGAACGGTCTCGAAAATAGACTTCCTGTCATTAAACGAAATTACGTTTATTGAAACGAAAAAAAAAAGCGAACGGGAAGAATGGTTGAAGAAGAAACACCTGCAGCGATATCTAATCATCCCGACGATTTTCCCGTCCACACACCTAACAATTTGATTGCCAAAAAAAGAACTAGAAGGCAAAACGAAACGCATCACGGGAGATTAATCACCTGCAAGGTGATTCTAAGATACTTAAAGTCAGAATTATGTTTAGAGGAAAAGCATTAACTAAGAAACGTTTTATTCGTTTGCTCAATATGCACTTTATGAAATCGATTTAATTTTTACAATATGAAAGAAAAATTTTGCAATAATAATATTTCATTAATCTGGCAAAAGACTGCGATTACCGGTTTAAATATTAAAAAAAAAACTTTAAATCAACTTTTAAAGTTTAAATTGATGAATAAAACACTTTCCAAAATAAATAACTCCAACATGAAATGAATCTCTTTCATCTATTGCCAAACCAGATGTGCAGAAGAAGAGAGAAAAAGGCATACACACATTTTTACTCTCTATTTAAAATGCACCGCTTTCGTGGAAATAATAACCAAAAGTACAAAATAGTATGGTTAATAATGCACGTTTATTACTATAAGTTCTTAAGAATTAATAAATTAAAGTCTGTAAGAATTTGTAAATTGGTCGGCATTAAAAGTTTACGATTTTCCGGAAAGGATAAATTCGCATTAGATTTCAAGAGTAAAGTAATAAAACTTAAAGTACTGTTCTCTATGATTTTTTTTTTCGATGTAGATGATAAACTTATCATCTGTTATCGTTGGTGGTTGATAATTTTTAAGGCTTTATATTTAAATGTTTCATAAGACTTACCGAAAACTGGACTGTGATCTGGTCTAGTCGCATTTTTGCTAGCTGTATAATTTCCACCGGATTTTTCCTGCAAGAAGAATGGCTAGATTTAAATAAAAAATCTGTAGCTGGCTTTTTGGAAGGTGTGTGTAAGTTTTTTTTGTGTGGTCAAGAAGTGATGCTGTTTTATTTGATTTTGGAGGCAATGAAGCGTGCTGGCCGTGAGAACTGGGAAAAGTTGGGGAGTAAAAGGTATGTGATCTTCTGAGAGTGTTTGTGTACGTGTGTTTTGATGTGTAATGCGGGGAATTTAATGAAAGTAGGTTTGTTTTGATTTTGGATATGATGGTACCTCCGACTCGGTGAGGTCGATAAGGCTGCTCTTCTCTTCGGTGAGGTTCTCCGAGGACCTTTTCTCGTCCTCTCCGTCACCCTCGTCCTTGAACACCTTAACCTCATCGGTGCTGCCGAGATCATCTCCGCCACTGGACGAGACGTGTGGCATGGTTCACTCACGACGCGGCATCACAGCTCGCTACATGGCACGTTTTGCCCTTCACCACTCGCGCACTGCACGACAACACCACCGGGAATCCATCACGGCACGTGCTCTCGGACGGTCAGAGATTCTGGGGGCACACAGGTGTGAATGGCGCGCGGAACTCGCAACTTCGACTAGGTTCAAAAAACGGCGGGCGGCTGACGGCGAGGCGGGTGGCTGTGTCGGGCGGCTACGGCGGCTGCGGCGACTACACAAGCTCCACTCACTACTGCGGCCCGATGCGGCGCTCAAACGCTGCGTGCAACTTCTCTTGTCGGCCCGACCAATCACCGCTCGCTTTGATCTGCCGAGGCGGCTCGCAGTAATGGCAGCCGACACGACTGCGCACGACCATTGCCGACCCACCGATCATCATCCAACGCTACCAACAACATCACCAACACCACCTCCGTTGCCGTTGCGGATGCTACCCATGACGGCGATGACACCAGCATCAACAACATTAGCTCATCATCAACAATATCAACCAACGTTTTCCATCCTATAGCAGAGTGCGTCTTCCATCCCACTATCTACTTCTCCTTCTGGTAGTCTTCTACTCGCTGAGGATGACACCGACGCAGCAAGAAACAACAACTCATCGTCTATCAATATTTATTTACTATACACTAAACTATAATACATGTATTATTATCTAAGGCTCGGTTCAAAACAGTAAAACCACTCAACAGACGCAAAAAATATATTATCACTAAACTACAATATATATATATATAACACAGTGAGAAAGTTGCAATAAAATTAACTTCTTTCCATATTTGCTACTACTGATATCATAGTCATTACTCTGACGCTAACTTAAAAACCTTGACATCTATTACCAGAAGGTAATGTAATCATCGCTATAAAATGACAACAATATTCTTCAATATCTTCGTTGTGATCATCTGTTGTGTATTCGTTACTTTTATTTCTAATACTTATGATGAGGAATTTGTCCCAAACGTATATTGAGACTAATGAAACATATAAAAACTGTTTAGAATCATAGAATCAAATCTCCAACAAATTTGTAAACTTTTATATTTAAAATATAACCACAATAATGAATAAACAATTAAAAAGAAACCTCTTAGTGATAATATGTGATAATAATTAGTAATCCATTATGTAAAATTTCAAGTTATCTCAACTTGCCAGATTATTGTGGCAAATCATGGTTAATAAATATTAGTAACAATTATTGCAATAATCAAAACAACAATAAGGTAAATACATATATATAATTCCAATGATAAAACATTGCTATCGCTAGCCTATTGTCTATAAGTCTTCTCGTCAATATAAAATGTGATAAATGGAAACATCCATAATTTCTTAATTAATGGGTGTTTTAATAATTATTGTAAAAATCCTAGGTTTATTCCGTATTACATTTATGTATGTAATACGAAATAATCGGAAAAAAATGAAATTTAATAAATGTAAAATTTTCTTTAATGAGTTTATATTTTGCAAAAGTAAAACAAAGAAATACTCTTAAAGTTTTGCACTTTTTGCATCATATGAAGTAATACCAAAAGCGTTGGAAATCTTCAGATACGTTTCTGCCATCGATACGACTCGTGTACTCCGGGCAACAATAATAAACAGCAAACTTGACTCGACGCGTGAAAACTAATCAGAAATCATAACAATAAATCTACATTTGGCGCTTAACCGCACGAACCACGTGCTTAGAGCATTCATGAATGTTAAGAATAAACAATTATCATGCAACACGATTATTATTCTAGCGATAATAGTAAATAAATATTAAAATGTATATCAAAATAATTGAAATGATGTTCAGGTTTAATAGTAAACTATTCAGTAAGAAGGTATTGTAGTTTTATTGAATATTTCAATGATAAAATTAGCAGAATAATTATGATCGATGATTCGTTTACGTGGACTAAGACTAAGATTTGCAAATAATAATAAATAGACTCCGAGGCTACAATAATAAACAGCGAATTTCATTACTTTACGAACTACATAAAAAAACAGATAAGAAATTATAGCAATAAACTACATACTGACGTTCAAACGAAGCACGTGCTTAGAGCATCAATTCATTAAAGTAATATAGAAATAGTATACATTTTTGTTTACTATTTTTATTACAGGGATAATAATTTATATAACTAATTATTATCCTAAATTATTTATTTTTATCGGTAATTATTTATGAAATTTTAGCCTTTGGATTAGAACAACAATTAACTTTAAATCTATTAAAATAATCTTTTAATATTAATTAAATAAATCATTACGCAAATCGGGTTATGCCTCATATATTACGACTGATATGCGGTTTGTAATTGTGTTTAGTACTTCATTCTGACAGCTCAACTAACGTCTAGTTATTTATAAAGACCTTAACTTTGTAAGACACATCTCTGTGTCCATTCATTTTCAGCTATCTCTTTATATTGCATAGAATATTAGTCTCGCCAACCCTGGTATTCTTCAAGAATGTAACCCCCGTCATTATAATATACGCAATGGCCATTAAAATTATTTAACTTTCTTCCTCAATTGTATTCGTACTTATAATCAAGTGTATGAATTATTAGAATGAAAACAAATTCTAGATCTTTCGAGATTTTGTAAATAACGATCAACAAACAACAGCTTATTATTTATTAGACGTATAAGTATTCAAATTCTGAAAAGACTTAATCCGGTCCTGCAACAAAGCGTCCTGAGACGTGAGACGAAGCGAGAAAATTCCTACCATTGAGATGCTCTGTTACCGAACTATTAATTAGCGACGCAATTAATAAACATAAACGCGATTCATTCCGTGCGGCCACTAAACTTCGTTCAATTTACAACTCGTTTACAACTTTTGCGGTTCCATCAATGTCGTTATATAAACATCATATTTCATTTCACATAACCATTTCCATGGCGACACTTCGATAACTTCGTATATCCAAGAGACTTACATCATGCAATTATTTTATTTGGAATAATTAGAGTAATTTATTAAATAAATGATATAATATTTCCATTAAAACATTGAGTTATTCTGTTCTAATTACTAAGATGTCATGTAAATCAGGAAGAATAAAAAATGTACACTCGATTCCTATCATTATTTAAATTTACTTTAAGACCGTG